>NC_055704.1:10587500-10887500 GCF_017639745.1 Melanotaenia boesemani
GTCCATAATGGCTCAGGAGGGGAAAAGAGGGAAGAAGCAGGTTTTTTCAGAATGACAGCCCTGTGTCAGTGTCAAAAAGGCAGAGTAGTGCAGCAGGTGGTAGATCCTATCAACGCTGTGTCAGAAGGCAAGAGACGCCAGAGAGATCGGATGGTGTGGATAAATATCTCAGTTGGCAGGGCATCCATCTCCCATTTTGGAGACCAAAGTTCGAATCCCACAGGTCTGAATATTAACACCTTCCAGTTGGGGCCTTAGGCAAGCTCCTTAATGATACAGCCCACGGTAGGTTGCTTTGGAGAAAGCGTCTGCTAAATGATAGTAATGATGCCGGTAATTTAGTCATTTGTTTTAATTTATAAAATAAATATGTACAGTAGGGTTGCAACGATTAGTCGACGTTGTCGACAATAGTCGACAATAAGAACAATCGACAACAAATCTAGCCGTTGACTATTGTCGGCAAAAAAAAAACAAAACAAAAAAAAACTACAGAGTGAGACATTGTCTTCTTTTTTATCTCTGCGGAGAGTTACACATGAGTAATAAAATCTGCCAGGGGAAAAATATGGCGGCGGATTAGGGAGCAAAACGGCGGCAGAGGACGTCAAAAGTCTGGGATAACTTGTAGCTTATAGTTAAACTTATAAAATAAATTAAATACATGTGAGATTTGTAAAGCGGACCTTGCGTACCACGGAAGTACGTCTGCAATGCTTGAACACTTCAAGAGGAGGCATGTCAGACTTACATAACAGTCATATGTGTCTTCATAGCCTGTGTATGAGGCCCAAAAATGAGAAAATTCTGTTACCCTTCTCACTTGCTTGCTCCACTTGTTAGTGAATATGTGCTCAAACAGGTGAATCTGAGATCCTTCCCTTTGTGATCTCATGAAGGGAAATAACCACTACATCGCTTGCTAACCACTGCTCCCCTCTAAAATCACAGAGTGGGTGCCAGTGAAAGCCAGGCCCTCTCCCAGAGAGGGGCCTGGAGTAGGCGGGTACAGGCACCACTCATGAACATTTAAAGGTTCAGACACAGAAACAGTCCGTTCTCAGTAGAGCTCACTAGAGCTACTTTTGGAATGACTGAAATTAAGGACCAAGACTGAATTTGAGGTAATACACTTTGAAAACAGTTTGCTGTTGGACCTCTGACACCCACATGAAATTGTTGAAAATGTATAATATGGGACCTTTAAATAATATATACACTCAGGGGAAGTCCTGCAGGTGGAGAGGGACACAATCAATGCTATTAACGAAGTGGCCAAGGAGTTGCGGGAAATAGAGACTGTCTTGACATAAACTGGGGCAACAATAAAAAAAAAAACATTGTGTAAGAATAAATAAATAAAAGGAAATGTGGTGGAATGGGAGACTCTCATCATAGATGTGCAGCCAACAAGCAACTGTGAGATGCTATCATGCCAATATGGAGCAAAATCTCCGAGGAATGTTTCCAACACCCTGTTAAATGTATGCCATGAAGAATTAAGTCATGTTTTGAAGGTAATAGGGGGTCCAACCCAATACTTGCAAGGTGTATCTAATAAATTGGTCAATAAGTGTATGGTTCCTAGTTGGTGTAATGTTTAATGAAAGTTTTTGATACATTTCTAATGACATTTCTGGCTAAATTAAGAGATCAGTAACTCTGCCTATGGCTATATTTTAGTGTTTACCTGATAGAGTCATTGTGAGGCTGAATATGTTGTTTTCACAACCACATTCAAGCTGGAGCCGTAAAAAAATGTTTCCAGTGGAAGATGATCAATGACAGTCCCACACATGATGACAAAATCAGTGGAACAAGCTTGCATACACACACTGATTATTTATGGCAGGTCAGTGACTCCTCCTCTGGCTTCAGTGAGGAGTGTGTCTGCTATTGGTCACTTACTCCATGGAGGCTATTTTCTGTGCCAGGCTTGCAATAACAGCGAACAGCCTCAGGTCCACAAGCCCATCTGTCACTCTGAAGTCCACCATCTCCAAGATCTGAAAGAGGACGGTCACATTACAGCAGTGTATGTGCATTTCAATGTGTTTGGATGCAGTTAAGATCTACCCTGTAGACGTAGATCTCCTCTTCGTCAGATAACAACTCAGGAGGAATAATGGTCTTCAGAGCAAGGAGGACCTGCAAACAGGAGATGTATCCGTCACCATCACTGTCCTCCTGCAAACAAACATCATCATCATCATCATCACTGTTGCAGATCTGCTTGCTTTAGCTGAAGGATTTTCAAAAACTGAATATCAAATTGCTGCTTATAGCCTCTCTGATGTTAACATTTACACCTTTTCTGAGTTTATTACAACCTCATTAAACTGAATGCCTTGAAGAACATCAAGAGTTTTCTGGTTATTTGCAGGCCAAATGTTTAAGTGTTAGGGAAAGAATCACCTTACTTCTGACAGGGAGCGTAACATATAACAGTGAAACAGAATCTCCTGAAAGAGAACACAAAGGGTTTAAATCCCTTTTCACTTACTGCTTCAAAAGCTCTTTTGTACTCAGCCAGCTTCTCCTGACTGAAAATGCAGTACTTTGCCAAAAAGTCGACTGGAAAGAGAAGAAAACAAAAGAAAAGAAGTTCAGAGATTTGAGGAAGCAGAATTTTAGCTCAACAGATGGTGAGGTTTGAAATCTTTCTGTATCTTCTGTCGTATTTAAAAGGAGTTTCGGCAACAGTAACAACATTATAGGTCAGTGTGTGCATGTGTGTGACTCCAGAGTGGATTGGAGCAATATTTCTCTCCTCTGGTCACACTGGGGTCAGGGAGGGGGGACAATACAGGGCGAGAAGTTCACAGGGCATCTAGCTGGCCAGAAACTGGATGGGAAGGGGAGGGCGTGAGAGGGGCATTCGGCTGCTGAGTCTTATTATGAGGAAGAAGCAGAAGAAAAGCAGAAGACAAGAACACAAAATATATTTTTCCAATGCAAAAAAAGAAACTTAATTTGAGTAATTTCCTCATACAAAAAAGATCGACTACCTCCGTAAATTTGTGTGATACAAAGGTGAGTATATTTCCTGTTTTTTTTACATTACATTTACAATTTTTTATTATTCAACAGAAAAGGACAGTTCTACAAAAGTACAAAGCAGTAGCCTGGCTGCAAATCTGATCTGAAACTCAGCTTTTCAGATCTGATTCTATTGTTAGGCCTCAAAAACTGCCCCCCTATAATGAAAGAGCATGTGTCTACAACCAAAAGGCGTATTTGAATTTTTGGATTTGCTAGAATGGTAAAGAAAAATAAAGATGGCACAAAGTACAAATTAAAAAAGTTTCAGTCTTGCCTAAATAAAAAACCCAAACACTTTAGAATTAGTATGAATATTCCTCTGGAATGATGCAGCTGTAGCTTTAAACCTTTAGTAAATCATAGCACAGTATGTGAATATTATCTCTGCAAAGGCCAACTCTGATAAAGGGAAGCAGAACTAAATTAGAGAGATTTTAGTACAAACAATTCAGGTGAGATCTCCAAAATAGTTATTTTTGCCCAGTTTGGGGCTAAAACCCCAAATTAGTAAAAAACAAACAAACAAAAAACCAACAGTATGGACGATACAAAGCCAGCAATAATTCACACATACTACTTTCTAGTATTGCCATTATTTCTCACAGCTTTTGAAAGGTCTCACTGACAACACGGAGTGATGAATAATTTTAACTCATTCCTCTGTAAACAATCCTTAAAGTCTGCAACAAAATGGAGTTGTTATGATTTCTGTTTTAACTCTCTAATGCAGAAATTATTTAAAAACACTGCCCTGATTTTTTCACATACATATTTAACTTTTGCGGAGATGTACAATGATGCTTTATTTTTAATCTTATTTGACTTTTTATTTATTGGATGTATCGGATGACTCGGTAATGTGCACTGAAGTGGCTAATTTACAAATATACCATCCTAATACAGCCATACACTAGAAAACAGCCTTTAAATAGGTTTCCACTGTATTGGACACTATGCATGAAAGGGCTAAAAATCTCCACACACTGTATAGGAGTAGGTCAGGACAGCAAGCCAGTCCAGTACTCATACGTTTTATTTTCCTCAGCCATGCTTTGTAATGGCTACACAATGTGGTTTTGTATGGAAGCTGAGAACGGCCAACCCTCTTATTATCCATTTTTGATACCCGTCATCTCGAGATCACAACTAAATTTAATTTATTTTAAAATTAATAGGCTCACTTTCACAGGAAAACTTACTTTTTGACTTTAGAAATTTACATTTTCTCAAGGAAACCACCAACTGTAACTAGTTAATTATCACAGGATAAGGGACTTTGTCGTCTCATGATCACGAGACAACAAAGATCAGCCGGAAAATGAGTGGTTAGCACTGTTGTCACCATTAACTTGAGCAAGCTTGTGGATAAAGCTTTGCCACAATCACCGATGCCTCCTCATACCGCCACCAAGTCTGGCTTTAGGACTTTTTTATGTTTTGGTCTGGAACACATAACATCACTTTCTTATACTAAAATACTAACTGGTCTGATCAGGACATGTTTCCGCTGTGTGATGGTCCATCTCAGATTCCTCTGAGGGCAGGTAAACTGACATCACCTCTGGACAAAGTTAATACAAATTTTAAAGTTTTAAGTGGCATTTGTGATATAAAACTCTGTATTGTAGTGTCTGATAAAGGTTTTCAACAGTAATCCCTCACACATGTCATATCAGCAAGTGATGAATGACAGTTGCTGATGCTGTACCATCTGAAAAGGGAGAATATGTAAATATCCTTGAGGAACATTTTTCAAAACTTTTTCTCACATGTATTGACAATCTGGACATCTTCTGCCTTTAATGGCTGACATCACCTGTTATATACTAAATTTATACAGTCCTAAATTGCCTCATCCCAGCATCTATATAATGTCTTACAGGTCTGACAGGTATATATGGATGTTCCTGAGAAAATCTTTGGGTTTTTGGGGGGTTGTTGGCAAATACCACTGCATTGCTATGGGATATCATAGGTCTGAAGGATTAAGGAGACAAAAGAAAAGTGATTATTTATTACCTCATTATTTTAAAACTCCAGTTTCTTTATTTTAACATTAAAACATGAACTTGTTTCCCTGAATTGGTTCAAAAGTCTTAAATATAAAAGCAGAGATTAGACAAGGAGCCTAAACCATGAATATTTCAGTAGGCAAATTTGGGAGGGAGGACAACATTGGTGAAAAAAACGGGGGTAGAAAATGGGGCTTTTAAGCTGCTGCCACTTCAATTTAGGAGATGAGAATGAGTCTACTGAATAATGGATCTATTCATTGGTTTGGAGAAGAAAGAGGAGCAACAGAGTTGATATCAGTCTGGACTTAAAACTCTGGACCTTTGGGGTTTCTCTGCAATGGCAGGGGGGTCTGTTTGAATCTACCATTTATCAGCTTAGGCCTAATCAAAACCAGGCCTCGGCCATTCACATGCAAAGCGTTACATTCGCAACTAGTCAACTTGACTTGTTAAAGCTTGATTGATCAAAAAACCTGCAGGCTGCTTTCATTGCATCTGTTTGCAAATATCCTTGATGAGATGAGGCTGCAGGAAAAAGCACACATGCAGCCGTGGCTGTGCCTGCATGGGACTGGGCAGCAGGGATTTAAAGTCCTCCTCCTCCTCGTCCCTTGTGGCTGGATCCACGCTCTGCTCAATCTTCTAAAGTGAACTGGCACCTTGTGTGAAGCAGTGAATGGATCCTCCTCCTGGTTTTCAGAGCTGAGGTTCAATGAACATCTGCAGGGGAGCTACCAGCTGACCTGTGGTGACTTCAACAATACAAATGTGAACAGATCTTTAATAGAATAGAACCAGAACCCATGTCATATACTTACTGATGCCAGTGTGTGGTTAAAAATAGCCCGTCATGACAAGACCATCATTTTTCAATGTTTCCGTTACTGTATTTCAAAGAATATCTTTTAAAACTGTGATTACTGTTTATGAAATCTTACTAAGTGTATATATTTTCAAGCAGAACCTGAAATCCACCTGGTGGTTGAAAAACACAAGTGGCCACATTAATGAAGCTTCTTAATAAAGAGTTTAATAGAGTTAATAAAATGTTCCAGAATAAATACTCCAACTCTAATTAGTGGTTATCCTTTATCTTTCAGCCTGTACATGAAAAATAAAAGTGTTTAGAATACAAACATCTACAATAAAAATCAGCAGTGCTGTGTTTACACTTTTCAACTAATTGAAAATGGTGGTAGGCTTACTTGCTAAATTATGGTGGATGTAGGCTAAATATACCAATTAACAATAATAGATATAGATTAAAGTTCAGTCATATTTTCCCTACAGCTCCTCACTAAAGCACATTTCACAATAGCCACAAAACATGCTGAAACCTGCTAATATGTGGGTAATATGTGGGTTTTGGGTATTTTAGGAAACGTTTTTGAACTGCATTCAGACCTGCATTTAATAACTCTGCAGTGGTTTTAGGAAATCATTAGCTTCATCTCTGATCAGCATTTATGGGACACACAGACTTTTGTTTGACAGCGCTGCACTCTGCAAGAGTGGGAGTAATTGAGTTTTTCTTTACAAAAACACAGCTTCATAGACAACAGCCTCTCAGATACAGAGTTTAAAACTGATGGGAAAAACTCATTTACACAAAGACGAGAATGATTCATTTCAACCATGTAAGACATTTGGCAGCTCAGTTTCAGTGTGTAGCGCTGATGCCCAAATCCAATCAAAAATAATAAACTAGGATAAATAATGTGATCATAAAATTTGTGCTCCAGTACAGCCTACAGGAGACAGTATAATCCCCTCCCGTTACAGCTATCTTGTTTCCGTAGTTACAGGCTTGTCCCTTGACACAGTGGTATTATTGGCCCAGTTGCAATACACAGTAGTCGCTACAGAGTAAACATTCTACCACTGCCAATGGGAAAGGATCTAATTGACTTATTTAAGTGTGTCTACCCACATTTAGACCCCCAAATGGCACAAGGGCGACCCCTTTGCACAAAGTTGATCTGAGAACTTTTCTAGAGTCACTCCTCAACTAAAACTCCAAGCTAGAAGTATCAGGGCTAACCATACAACTCATTTAATGGTTGTATGTTTAACATCATTGGAGTTAATCTGCAGAGACCCCACATCTGGCAGCAGGTTTTGATGCTGCTGATGAATGAACACAAATTACTGGATTTAACTGGTTCTACTTTAGGAGACAATATTGTGTAATGAGTTCCATTTGTCCTTATTTTAAAAGCAGAGTAAATCTGATCATTTTAGACTTTCAAAAGTATTTATACAAACAATATTCTGAAGCGTTAGTTATTTCTGTTCATTTCTTTCTTTGCTTTTCTGTTCATGGTATTTCTAGTTTTACCAGAGCACAACAGCCAGTGAAGAAGGGATTATCATGAAGAAGATTTAGGAGGAAACTCTTCTTAGTGCTCCAACTGGGTGAAAAATGTCAGTTTTGAGTGGTGGAAGAAGTACTCAAACATCGTACTTAAGTAAAAGTACATTTACACTATGTACTTTAGTAGAAGTAAAACTATAACCTTTTTACTTGAGTAAGGTAAGTAAGAACTTGTTTTTAAATATACTTAAACTATTAAAAGTCAAATGTGTTGGTTTATGCGATGGTCTAATATATCAGTAAGTGTGTTAACTGTATGTATATTTTAAGACATCAATAATGTGGGCTGTGCTATTTCAGTTAACAGTGATACAGATGATGCTACTGGTAACACTGGAAAAATCTCATATCAATTATTTGAAAGGTTGTCGTTTTTACTATGTTTATCCTCTGTGACACTTTGATGATTATGATGATTCTATGATTCTGATAATCAGGAAAATATTATTAAGCTAACAAAGACGACTGACTTCAGAATCCTTTTTGGTTGTTTCCAGCGGGCTAGTAACACTGCAGGTGCATCCTGCTCATTGAAGGGAGGTCTAATGTTAGAATCCTCCTTCAACGAGAAGGAGGCCGGTTTTGATTGGTTTAGTGGACCAATTCCCCTCGTCACAGATCAACCCTTTCAGGACAAAACAAGATTTATTTTCTACACTGACTATACATCATCCAGCTTATTATATGGTTACTTACCAAATCGATAAAAGAAATTTCATGCAATATTTATTTCTCACGATTTTATTGTCCTGGCATAGCTTCTACCGGGAAAAAATAGTCCTTCTAGAAAACAAAACTTTAAGGTTGCAGGTGTTGCGTAGCTCTAGGCCTATTGGGGCAGTGTCCTGCAGGTTTTATAATAAAATGGTTTTCCAACAGCTTGTTATCAAGTTCTGCACACACCTCTTAACAAACCATTAATTTGAGTCAGGTGTGCTGCAGTCAGGAAACATCAAAAACCTGCAGGACATTGGCCCCAGGTGGTCCGGAGTTGGTTATCCCCGCCTTAGATACTAATAACCATGAATTTCTGATATGATAAGTAAACAGACTATTTGAGGATTGACATGACGAGTGTGACTCAGAAGCCCAAAATCTCTTGGTCATACCAGCAGTAATTATAAGAAATACCAGATCACACTCTGTGGAATTTTCTGCAGCATTTTACATTTAAAATAAGACAAACGAACAACAAAACCCACAATGTGACTGTCATGTATAAAGACACATTTATGCTGGACGCAGAAGAAGAGGAACAGAAAGAAGAAGATGATGACAAAGACAACAACTGTAGAGATTCAGGGAACTTTTAAAGAAAGGCTGTGTGAGTGTGTTGGGTGGTTGCAAACAACTTGAACTCTGAACGTAGCACTGCCTACCAGTGGATAAACTGCCTTAACAACCAAGGCAACACATGATAACATTTGAACCGGCCATACCTTTAACGTACGTAAGAGAGCATAAATGGGCCTGAACACAACACACAGAAATGTAGGGGAATAGAAAGTAGAGCTATTTTCTGTAGAATGTAGTGAAGTATAACTCAAAAGTATCAACAACTAAATCTACTTAAGTACAGATACATGAAAAATATACTTACGTACATTACCACCAGTGTAGTTTTTCAATGTTTAGTTATTTTATACACTATCAAATGTAAAGCTAAAGCTGTTCTTTGATTTTTTTTAAGTGAGCTGACCCTCAACATCAGCCCTAACCATAGTAGCCTTGTGTCCTGTTTTTGCTGCTGTGTATAACTTCTACATACAGAGCACAGCAGTACTGGAGGAGGTCGGGGGTCCCTGGCTGAGGAGAGCACTCCGTCGGGGAATCAGCTGGACAAAAGGTGCAGTGGAGTGAGAGATTGGTGGAGGAAGTGAGGGTGGGTGGAGGAGTGGGACAAAGCCGAGGCAGTAAAGCCTCCTGCCTGATAGCCTTATCTGATTCCACTCCAGCGCTTGATGGCTTTTTTTCCACCCTGCCTTTAAAGCACACAGGTTTGGCTTTTGGTGTGAAGCCTAGCAGAAAATGTTAATCAAGAGAGGGACTGTGTGGAGAAAGGCGAGAGAAAGGGGAGAGTCACTCTTCTGAGGCCGTAATCTGTAATGAGACCGAAGCGATTCAGTTGCAATTGAGAGAGGAAGAATGGGGCCATGATGATGATGAGCAAGGAGGCTCACTCTTTCACTAGCGTTTGTTTTTCTGTTTTGTTCCTTTTCTCTTGCAGAGTCACTGTTCCTGCATCGGTCTATAGCTCGCAAACAGCCGCGGGTTACAACTCATTTAATACGCACTTGGACATCGTTTTCAATGTCTGCAGCTGACAGATGAAAAACACTGCTGACTGCTCGTATGACCACTGTTGCTACTCATCTGTGTATAATTTATATTTCCCTTGCTGGTGGGCAAGGCTGGAAATCACACCTACATGATATTTTGCTACCAACTGAGACCGAAACCATTTACAACCTAACGATCAAGAGGGGATATGTAGTGTTAACTGTTTTAGTCATCCAAACTGATAATTCACTTTTTTTCAATACCTATTACCGCTAAAGAAATTAAACTTTAAGACAAAAAGATAAAATTCACAAAGCACAAGGTAAAGTTTTCACACCTAAAAGCTAGGTAAAGGCAGCAAAAAAAATCAGCAATATTACTTTAAGATTAAAGAAATGTCAAGTTGTTCTTTATATTTTGCTTCCAAGCACCTAGACTTTGAAGTGGTCTTGAAACAGGGTTTGAATTACATCGGGGCTTTCAGCATGACTTCACAAGTCATGCGTACCCGGATGCAAGGTAGCACGGTTAAAAATACATTCTGCTACTACTGCATACCGATGATACAATCAGTAAAAACTCATATACGAATGGAAAGTTCTTTAAAGAACCACAAAAAGCAGCAAATGAAGGGGCTGCTGATTGGTCGGCTCACGGTACTCAAACAATG
Source organism: Melanotaenia boesemani (assembly GCF_017639745.1). NCBI lineage: Eukaryota > Metazoa > Chordata > Actinopteri > Atheriniformes > Melanotaeniidae > Melanotaenia > Melanotaenia boesemani. The sequence goes on from NC_055704.1 coordinate 10,597,882, forward strand.
CTGCTGTCCACCTTGATGAATGAAACTGAAGAGATCACCTTCGTCGTTCAGAGATTTGAATGAAAAACTAGGGCTTTCAAAATGAATGCGTTAATGCAACGAGATAAATCTGTGGAATTTTTAATGCTTAAACACCAAAGTTATTCATGTCACAAAAAAATTTGGCATTATCTTGGTGAAAGAAGCTTATTTTGGGCAGACAGTAGTGAACTGAATCCACAAAAAATACCTTAACTTTCTCTTTTTTTAACAGAGATTCTGATCATTCTCGAGCCTTACATTTATCATTGGGTGTCCAGAAATAAAATGAAGCTATAACTGCTGCTATTTGAAATAGCTGAGTTTAGGCCGTTCACTGCGAGAAAACTTTAATTCACAATTATTTATGAAGACTCTGACAGCTTTTTAAACCCTACATTTAGAAGATGGCAACAGGATGACCAATTTGATAAATCACACAATTAATCACTCAGTTGTTGCATCTGGCATTCTGGTCCACATTCCTTACCAGTGAACTGTAATGGGATTTATTAGTACTCGTATTGGTATTTGGTATCAGCAGGTACTCAAATGTAAGTACTTGTATTTGCTTTGAAAAAAATGTGGTATTGGTGCATCCCAATTTTTAAGAAACAGTTTGTTTTAAATGGAAAAATGAAATATTTGCTGAAAGTAGACAATTTTTAGGGCTCCCCCTTACAACATCAGCTGAATGTCTATAGGGGAGCTCCTCTGCTTTACAGAGCTCCCCTTAACTCCCATGTAACTCGAACCACGTCTTGTCCTCAAGGGTCTTTTAAATGCTTTTTTTAGACATTGGGTGCATTTTCACTCATTTTTTGTCTATTTGCATTAAAATCTTTTTGTTTGTTAAGTCACTGGCATTTTGTCTCATTCAGGAAAATCTGCACATAACAAATGGCTTTGCAAAGAACCCATTTTTAATAGCATTTCCAGGCACCTTGTTGCTAGCAGCCCAGTGCAAACACAAAGCATTTGTCACAAATTCTTTAGTTACAACTTTTAAAAAGCTTATTTTGGCATAACCTGCAGTATTTTGAGGGCTGGACAAGTGGAGGGAGTGGAAGAGAAAAGAAGAAGCATCAAGCTTAAAAAACAACAAAATAACTGTACAGCAGATAAAAGCTCTGAAAAGTGTCTTTCAGAGACAGAAAAGGATCCAGAAAAGACCTTCAAGACCCGAGAGATGCATCTGGACTTTCAGTGGATCCATCTACTGTTGGCTAAAGCTTCATCAGAAATGGTCTCCATGAAAGGTGAACGTCAAAGAGCCAAGACTCAGAGAGTAAAGTAGTTTGATTAGATCTAATTGATGTCTTCACACTACCTTACTCTTTAAGTCTATATTTGCTCTTTAGGCGGTTGCATTTTTTATTTACTGTCTTAACACTGAAACTCAGAAAAAAAGTCAAATTAGACCCATCTCAGTTGACTGTTTTTTATTTTTTTAATTTAAAATAATTTATATGTGTACCTACACAAACGTTCACCTCTGTATAAAAATGTGACACATATACACTCACAGAGAAGCCTATTGTGTTTTAACGTTGCCTACTTTTGTTGCTCTCTTTCCCGCTTAATCCCAGACTTTTGTTTCTGCTCATCAACACACACACTGTATATAGTGTCCCATAATACCTTCAACAAAGATCACATTCAGCAGCAAAGAGGAGCTGACCCCCTTTTTAATAGAAGGAGAATGTCAGAGTACATGCCCCAAATATACAGCCATAAAACACAGCAAATTTAGAGCAAACTGCTTCACACGCACCAATAAATAAACAGTTTAAACCAGTTTCTAGCTGCACAGAGTCAATGACAAATAGGTTTGTGGGATTTTTTGGGTTTACTCTTTTAAATTTCAGATTATCCTGAAAATTTAGAGCATAAATGTGTTGACAAATCCATAAAAGATGAAATATGGATTTGAAAGATAAGGAGGTTAGAGGTTTAAGCACTGATGCAGACCTTTAAACCAGGCCTAGCACATCATTTCTATGTTAAGGTAAAGATATCTTATCTGGTTAAAGAGTTACAGGAAAAACACTGGACTGTAGTGGGCCAGCAGGAGGTGCAGTAGAAGGAACTCTGTAGGTTTACAGACTGAAAATTAGTTTTAACTACTTTAGGTTTTACTTGTTTTATGATTTGTTAGTTTGTTTTTTGTTTTTTTTTTAACCAAAGATACAGTTTGGCAATCATGCTGACATGCAAACACCATAAAGTATATAAATTCCCCCGAGACTCATAGAAGTAACATGACATACTGCAAATCTACATTGTACAGCTTTAATGTAATCAGTAAAGATTAAAGAATTAAGATATTGTATTTCTGTATCTAATTGAGCGCTAAGACCCTAAAGGACTGCATGTGGTCATTCTATCAGACAAGGTGAATCTAGAGATGGTCTTATTACACATTTTGCATTTATGACAGTTTAAAATTGATCTATTTGTCTCTTTTGTTTTGGAACACTTTGAGGTTACAGGGTTAAAAACACTCATTTTGATGCTACAAAAATACAGTATTATGCACTCTGAATCCAGCAGAAAACAGCATTAAATCGACATTAGTAGACTTTGTCTTTATCTTATTCTAAAGTCTAGAAAGTGCAGTGAGACTGATTATACAGACACTACTGAAAAAAAAACAACATTTGTAGAGCAGAGAACAAGCAACTTCCTTTTCCACAAATCCCTCCATGATTGTAAGATTAGACTTTTTTTAAAAAGTTCTGTAAAAAAACAATTCACAACAAAGAAGAAAGAGGTTTTCATTTGATGTGATTGTAATTCCAAAGAAAAACACTCAGTAATGTAGAAAAGTCTTGACCAATTCCTAATTTTCCATGTTTGGATGGTAGACAGAAAACACGTGCAGCTAATTACCAAAACATGAGATAAACTAAATCACATTTTACTTTGAGACAAAAACAGAGTCAACGTATCACGCACACACCTGACATGATGTACACGTTGACAGCGGAAGTGTGTTGTTGTAACTAGTGCTTTAATGGGTTAATTACAAGTGCAGACAATGAGGTTTGCTGTAATCAGAAATGGTATCAAGCATCTTGCTGCTTTACTGTTTTGGCTGCTTGTGTTTAGACAGTAAAGTGAGATTTATATGATTTATTGGTGATTTATTAAATAAACTCCAATTGCTCAGTACTGTTTATTCACACTGGCAGCGTGTCAGACGCGGACCACCCGCAAATGCAACTGCCATAGCTGGATCTGTGAGATCACGAAATCACAGGAGAATTTGGAGAGTCTTGTGATTCTTCACTTCCAGGATAAACGTTTCCTCAGCCATGATGAAAAAAAACAAAACAAAACAAAAAGAAACATTGAGACACCCTGGCTGATTATATTTACATAGTTAAGCAAGCGCAAATCTGCACGGGAGCTATTATTTTGAAATTTACCAGATGCTTTTACACTGCTCCCGTGTCTGATTTCCTGTCTGAATTGCTGAGCTTGACGCGTTCTGTAAGCGTGCTCTGTCAAATATAGACTTGTGCATATGGTTATGGATGCCTCTGATGCTCGCCGCTGCATGCCCAGTGTGAACCAAACTACTGACTTAAACGGCCGCGAATAGCTCCGGAGGACATGACGCACAAGGTGGAAATTGGCCTTTAAACGTTCCTATAATTTTCCTAAAGTAGGACCTCCATCAGACCCATTGCCTTGAGTCCTTTCTCCCTGTTTCTTCTCATTTATAATGGATTGAAAACAGCAACTCTTCCATGGAGACCATCTCATATGAAGTTTCAGCCGACAGTTGATGGATCAGATGAAAAGACAGATTCATCTCTCAGGTCCTGTATCAGGTATTTGCAAAAATGAACAATAAAACAGACAAATGTCCAAAGAGAATCTTTGAAAGACCTTCAGAAAGCCGGGAGAATTATTGGTCAAGACCGGTTTAATAGATAACAAGGTGGTCTGGGAGCATAGATGCAAAATACTGTATAAAGAAATGAGGGGAAGCTCAAGATTTGATTCGGTGGATCAGGCACTAATGCTCAGGAAACCGTATCAGGTTGTCCTCAAAGGCAAAAGTACCAGCTGTCCAACACAGTGCTACAAAAAAAAAGATCTAAGCTTTGACACCAGAGAGCATAAACACAATCTCACTCTAACCACATAGAAGAGGTTTTAGTAGCGTAAAGTTCACCAGATGGTGATCATAAAACAAAACAGAGTAAAAAGAAAGGGGAAGGAAGTTTCTACAGATTTGTTAGTTTGTGTTGTTCTGGACAGTAACGATGAACATTTCAGTGTTTTAAGCCGACACCTTCACTGTTCCTGCTGTGTGGTAGCACTGTAATCAGTGTAGTGGAGAAAATCTTTTCAGGGCATAATTTGGCAGCATGTGCTGGTCTGCTCGGTGTACTTGTGAAAGCAGATGAAAACATTTGGCAGCATTCTCCAGCAGGCATTGTCGCGTACAAACACAAAAACTCCTCCCCCTCACTTTCTCCAAAAAGACTGAGTGTGTGTTTGTGTGTGCTGAGTGGAGTTAAAGCTCTGCTAGGAAAACAAATAAAGACACACGTAGCGGCCACACTCCTGTCCCTGGCTGCACGCCATTGACCTCACCACAAACCGCAACTTACGCTTGCTACACACAGAAACACACCTACGACCAATCAGCTCCGGCCACAGATCCTCACTGATATGACCCCCGGAGTCCAAATCATCTGCTTTACTGCAAGAGTAGATCTCCAGAGATAACCTCACAAAGCAAAATCATCTGCTATTATTGCCCTGCCGCTCCTTGACATTGTGCCATTAATAAGGCCATTGTGGAGGGTGCTCTCTGTTTGGACACAACATAATAGACTCTTTGACAGATTTACTTTGTGCTCTCTCCCTTTACCCTCCCTCTTTCTGTCTCCGGTGAATACAGCGGGGATATTCCATGCTGCCTCTCATCAATAGATGAGCTGTTTGTTTGCCCAGTCATCCTGGACTGATGGTAAATACATGATTCCCGACCAAAGGCTGAGCAAACAGGGGTCTACATAAAGGCACTGTACCTGAACGCACACAAGGGAAGTCCTCTTGAACACCAACACACACACTAACACCTCTCCTCTGTTTTTTAGCAACCAGTCTTTTTTGTTTATTCTTTGTTTTTGCCTTTTTCCTGATTCGCTGTTTGGAAACAACAATTAGCCCTCATCTAGGTTTTTTTCATCATTTGGTTATACGTCCAAAATGTGAGCAGCTTTGACACGCGTCATCTCATCCTAAACATATGATTCTATCTGCTCTTTGCTTGTGTACATCCTCTCTTTGCTCTTATTCTTCTCTACAGCATGACTGTTGACTTCAAACACGAGCCACATGGCAGCGCTCGCTGACTGATGACGACCTGAAGGGTCACAGGTTGAATGGAAAGTGGGTGGCCGAGCCCAGTGAGTTACTGGCGTGTGGGTACCTGGAGGGTGGGGGGGGGGATTTGGGAATCCTTTGGCAATCGGGCAGTGTTGGATGCAACAATCCCAATTATGACTAGTTAGTCCTTTTCAGAGACTAATGAGGCGCCATAGTCACAAGAGTCTGGATGGGAGGCAGTCAGTAGATTGAAAGGACACAAACACTTTTGTTTACACACGAACTGCAGATTAGGACAAACACGGGAAAACAAAAGGACGCTGGCAAACATTTAGGAGCAAAATGAATTACTGACTGTACCAGGACAGTATTTGTACACATACCACACCCATGAACACAAGCACCAGTTCTGATGGTCTTTCTCTCTGTAATAACCCACACACATTTTCACACACCAACAAAATTATATTCTTACTAATGAGAAGTTTGAATTTGAGCTATTAAGAGCTATCTCTAGCCAAAAAATGTAAATACTGTTCAGATCTCAAACCCATATTTCATTCCCAATGGAACATAAATAATATATCAGATGTTAAAACTAAGACATATTAGCTCGTTTTGAATTTCAATGGTAGCATCACGTCACAAAAAAGTTGGAACAGGGTGATACTTATTATACTTATTATGTAGCATCCCCCTTTTCAGTCTGTAAACTGTCTGTGAGGAGACCAGTTGCTATAGTTTTAGGGGAGGATTGTTGTCCCATCCTGATCTGATGCAGGATTCTAGCAGCTCAACAGTCCTGGACCTTCACTGCAAGATTTTTCACTTCATGATGCATGAAGTGTTTTCTATTTTTTTGAAAGGTCTGGACTGCAGGCTGACCAGTTCAGCACCCAGACTCTTCTCTTGCAAAGCCTCGCGGTGGTGATGGAGATATTTGAGGCCTTCACTGAAAGTGCTGTTGTCTGGACGGGAGTAGACATTGCTTTAAAGCCTCTCTGTACTTGTGGATGTGGAAGCTGCCCATGCCATGGGCACGCAAGCCCATACCATCAGAGATGCATGATTTTAAACTGTCTGCAGATAACAAGCTGGGTGGCCACTCTCCTTTTTAGTCTGCAGGACATGGCATCCATGGTTTCCAAAAAGAATTTCACATTTTGATTAATCTGACCACAGAACAGCTTTACATTTTTACATTTTCCGCTTTCGTCTGGTGGTGTTTCTGGAATATGTTCACATATGGCTTCTACTTCGCATGATAGACAAAATTACCAGAAATATCTTTTCATTTCACTGTTTCACCCCTTTGTGCTCATGATCAGGGTTCTTCTCTTTACAGAAATCCAGTAAAGTTAAAAATTTTTTCAAGCTTTATGGAAAGTTGGCTGGGTGAGAAATAAAACAATGAAAGCACTCAAACTGTAAGAAATGTTAACCACTGTTAAGTCCTGGCTGAAAATCATAGATTTTCTAAAGAACTGCTTTGTAATCAGAACTGTTTTCAGGGGTAAATGGCTCCTTGATACTTTGTTCAGTTCTTGGTTTATGTAGTAAAAACTTAACTTGTGTTCTGGTGTTTGAAAGGTAGTGTCCAGCAGACTTTAAGATCTACAGTATTTCTGTGAAAACGCTAAATCATGGCATGAAAATGAACCATAATAGCAGTAAAGGTGACCCAGATCAGTAAAGTTATGGGCTCAACAGACAAAATAATGGCTTAAAACCTACTTTCCAGCTCAATAAGGGCGAAGGTTTCATGTTGTCACAGTGGTTTCACACTGACATTTGGTTTTCTCATGTTAAAACTAGCTGTTTAAAAAGAGTATCACGTCACTTTTAAAAAACTGTCCTCCCTCTGTCGGTTTAGTTTCCACAAATGTAAAAGAAGCACACCTAAACAGCAGTCCATCCTTCTGTAACAACACAAAAGCTTCTCAGCAGTAATAACCTTGCAGCAGAATGGTGAGAGCAGCTGCAGAGGTCCCCATCCTGCTTGATTACCGTCTGAACAAACCTGTTCAATCAGTCCACTTTAGAGGAGCGAGGGCTCACAGAACAACTCTGACCTGACTGACCTACGCAGAGGGCCAGCCCCCTCAGCCTTGACCTTAGGTGTGGATGCTTATTGTTGGGCTCACAGGACCCAGCTCTCTCACAGAGCCAGGGATGCCAGAAATTAGGTACTCGAGGGAAACTGGAGAACTCCTGGCTGAAACTCCTGCCAGCAGAGTAAAGGCAATTCTAAAAAATCAAGTGCAGTAATTGAGGGTGATTTTTTAGAGTCGAGTGTTGGTAAATGCACTGAGGTGTTTGTGTTTTTTCATGCATTGTTTATTGTGTGAATAGGAGGCAGGGAAGAGGATTGGCTAGCAGACACTTTCAAACACTTCTAATTGTTAAGAACAACTCAATATTTTTTTACTTTTTCTATATATTTTTTTAAATCAGCTCTGACTAAAACTGTTGTGTTTTACTCTTCAGGGTTGATGCACAAACTTGTTATTGTTATTAAGACTTGCTGGGGCATTATTTTGCTGGCTGCCATGCCAAGAAAGCAATTAGTGCATTTCAAATTAAGCAGATACCAGCGCACAATCTAGCATGGCTTGGTAAGAATCCCGAATAGTCAGTCCAAATGACCAAAAATGTAAACAAAGATTTTAAATGTTTTTATTGTGGCTAAAGTTTTTAAAAATATTGGCTTTAAATGGTAAGAATAGCAGGCTGAAACAGAAAAATCTGTCTTAGTAAAAAAAAAAAAAAACTGCATTCATGTGTGCCCAGGTCTGTTAATGAATCTCGTAGTGTGTAGGCCCCGCTGCCATTCAGTCATGTAGTTTGAACCCACAAGGATAATAGGTCTTGGTACTGCAGGCTTTAGATGTCACCTGACTCAAACGAATGGATCACTAATGGTGCATTCACACCAGGATAACTTACTGGACTCGGTACAATTATTCTGTTCAGTTGGGGGGTGCAACATTCATGCTGCACTACTTAAACGAATCAGACCTTTTAAAGAACGTGTTCAACTTTCCCCCAGAGGCAGCGCTGCACCAAGAATTACTGAAGGAAAAGATGAGACACAAAGCGAAAAAGAAAACTCGTTCATCTGTTGGTTAATCCAGAACGTTTGTTTCTACCACTCAGCAGAAAAACATCAAGCTGCATCAGATCCCAGGGGTCTTGGGTTGATCACATTTCTATCTGAACTTTTACTGAGTTCTTCCACGTCCAACAACAAGCTGTTTCTCCTGTTCAGAGCTGCCTATCCCCCCACACGCATTTATGCTTTCGTTGTGTTTACCTACAATGCTGTGCACTGAACACACAACTTTACTTTCTAGTCTGCTTCCTGTATTTGGTCCACTTGATGTAAAGGCAGACCGAGTCTGCTGCTTTGATCTGAATAAGGGTTTGTTTGCACACTTACAATTCCCCAAATGGAATGACTTTCTAAGCAAATAGGACTAGGAATCGACTCAAAAAGACTGGTGTGAATGCGCAATAACAGGCTTGTGCTGAACTTGAGGACAAGCTAATGAGAAATCCATTTCTTTTGACTCAGGTGTGTTAAAGCAGGGAGGAATCTAAACCTGTAGGGACAGCAAAACAATCAAATTTCCTAATCTACAGAATACAACAACCGAAAGACTAAACTTAGCAGTTCAGTCAGTGTTTGTTGCAGATCTTGCTCATTTTAGACAAAGTTTAATAATAAATGCTTCACACTTCATATTCAACTCACAGTCCTCAAAGTTGGAGTGGCTTTTGCTGCTTTTGCTCTGATGAGGTGTGTTGTCCTTCAGTTTGGAAAGCAAACTCAGCGCCTTTGTTTTCTTCTCCTCCATCAGTCCGTCCTTCCCTTCAGGTCCAGGTTCACAACTTTGGGGCCTTCTCTCTTCATCTGCGACCTGAGAATGGTCTGTACTTGCTAGATAATTGGGTTCTTCATCAGTGGGGCCCCCATCATGTGAATGAGAACCTGGAGACAAAACATAAAACATGAAATATGCTTTAAAAAAAACTGAGGAAATAACTAGCTTGCCTCCTCTGACAGCGATGTGTAATTACTTTTTAAAGCTAAACCCAGAAATTCTAACTCATTTGTATTCATGATGCTCTACGTTGAAGTAGCCACTACAACCTGTAAGCAGCTCCCTAATAAATGCTGATTCTCATCTCATTGTTCTATCAGATGCCACAGTCACACTTCCCTTCAGTCCTTTCAAAGCCTCACTAAGAAGCGGACGCTGTCCCTGAAACTTAAACAGCCATCCATTTTGTCCCTGACCAGCCAATTAAGAGTCCCATTATCTCCCTATACAAAGTCCACAGAATACACTTCTTGGTGTAGAAACATGGAGACAAAGAGCACCATCAACGTAGACTTGAGCTTAAAGAAACCTCAGATTGTCTTCTGCAATAGTTTTCCATTAGTTTCAGCCTCTTTTCTTCAAGCTACCTTTGCAAATCCAAGTGTTTCGCGTGTTAGTACATGAGCAATAATTCAAAATGTGATACATCTGGAGACATTCATTAGGCGCACAGAGCTCGGTCAGTTGAGTACCTGACGTGCATCAGATTCATTAAGCTTCCCCAAAAAAGTGGGTGAGAATTCATTTGTGTCGCTGGTGAGTGTGCAGAGGTCAGCAGTACAGATTGATGAAGCCACGTCTCATTTCACAGGACGTCTTCCACCACGCTGAACACAATCACATGCTTCTATGTCCTGCTGGAGGCCCAATGTCACCAAAACAGACGACAGGAGGAGGAATTTATTCATCTTTTGGCTGCAAATTTATCATTTCTTCTCATATGCAACAAAAAGCATCAACATGACACCATGATGAATATCAGGGGAAAATCTTCATTCTCAAAACTTTTCTTTGAACATGTCACATTTAAGACAAAAATAAAACAGCATTTACTTTCCAGCTTTAGGTATTCTCCATCTCTACACCTTACAAGCAATTAAAAAGAAACTCTGACAGAAACAGATGAAGGCAGCAAAAATTATATTTTTTAAATCAGCGATTTAATATATATATATTCTACTTATAATTTCTCAATGCAACACTAAAAGTAGGAAACAATTTGCTTCCTTGGATTATTTTCTAAGGTTCTGAATTCATTGTGAAAAAGCACTTGGAGTTTATTCTAGTTTTGCTCTATTAAAATAAGCACAAAAAACAAAAGAAACTGGTGGCTTCTTGGGAATAAATCGTATACCATTTAAAAGCCTGTTTATTTCCCTTTGTAAGGAAAATGCATTTTTGGGATGATGAGCAGAGTCGAGTATGTGGGCTGTAACCATGAAAAACTTACAAAAGCTTTTGGTGAAGGCAGTGTAATGTTGTGGGGCGGCATCTCCATCACAGAAAAAAAAAAAAGAAAAAAAAAAAAAGGCCGGCTTGTCATCATTGAAGGCAAATTTCAATACAGATAGAAATGAAGATGAGATTCTGCAACCACTGGAGATCCCATATCTCCACAGAGTGGGACTGAACTCTATCCTCTAAGATGACAACGCTCGCCTTCACAGAGCTGGTTTATCAGAAGCTACCTTCATCATTTGGGAGTGGAAAGGATGAAAGAGATGTCTACAGTCCTAACCTGATCCCTATTGAACCTTGTGTTCGTGTCAGAGTGACCAGCACAACCACATTAACTTACTGGTGACAAGTTCAGCCATGGAAGGCCATCCCACAGCAGTGTGTGACCAAGCTGGTAACCAGCATAAGTAGCAATCACACAACACTTTGAGTTTACAAACAAACAAACAAAACACAATTTTTCTTTTATATTTTTACAGACTTGGTACAGCTATTTGACTTAATTCCAGTTTAAAGGACATTTAAATTACACTAAAATTAGTCCTTTTCAGTCATAGGTTAGTGAGGCTGTGGTGGCAGAACCAGATTTAAGATTAATGCTTTAAAAAGTTGATTACAGATGTTTAATTTTTAATTAAATTAGACATCTAAATGTCTCAATGTCTTGTCTGAAATGTCGACTCTAAAGCAAAATGTCTGACATTACAACTGTGTGTTGCTCTAGTTAAAGAGTACAATATAAGAGTTAAAAACAATCTTTTTAGACCAAGAAAGCTAGTTACAAACACCGTTAATGTAAAAAGAAAATAATCCCTAAGACTGTTTAAATGTCCAGAGAGAATATTTTTTATAAAAATGTTAGAAATCTATTAACCAGCTATGAGAACCACATCATCATCAGTGTATATATTCAAGAAAATAGATAAAAAAAAGGAAAACTTTCTAGCTTTCTTAAAAGTGGTGGCAAATAAAGTTTCAATACTGGATTAAATATTTAATTGTAATATTCCCAAATGAAAAACATCATGTGGAGAAACACTGTCCTAGGATAAACTACCAGTAAAGCAATAATTATTAATAATTTTAAAATGGTTTAAAACACACCAACAATGTACCCACCATGCATAACACTGATAGTTGTTGTTTCCTATTATGTGTGTTATCATTGGAATTGTTGTATTTTATCATTGGAAATATATAGACAAAGTCACTCTGTTTAGTTTTAACTCTCAGGACACAGTACAAATTCAAAACAGTAGGTGACAATCTTTCACCATGATGGATGTATCAGATATTAAGAGGGATGCTGATATCCTACTACCCCATTTCAACTACACAGCAAAACCAATACAATACCTCAGACCTGCTCTACGGGCGGGCCCCAGTGGGCAAGGCCTATCCATTCACAAGTCAGACCCTCCCATCCAGCCTTTTCATTTTAATTTATATACTTTTCAATATCATTTTTATTTCTAATTATTTAACAATTATTTTCATAGTGATACTAAATTATTAAATGTAGAATCAGTTCCTATATGTGCTTTTTGTACTGAAAAAACATATTTCTTGAGATATTTGCAAGTTGTGTGTAATTTTTAATCTATGTGCTCACTAAATCACCAAATCCCGCAATAACTTGAAGTCATTAACTAGCTTTAGTTAAGTAGTAGCAGACTGATACCTTTAGAGAATGGACATAAGAAAGAGATCCAATGATAATGTGAAGAAAGGAACTTGTGTCAGGTGTCACACAGCAAGAATCAACCACTTCCAGCAGTTTGGATAATTCCAGCAATGTGATGAGACCTAGCAAGATAGTAACCATAGCAACCACAGGTGCATGTGTCCTGTCTTCTCCTCTTCCTCTGGAGCTTTGTCTGCAGCTGGATCAAACTCAGTCCGACTGGTCCTTACTAAGTTTGGTAAGTCGCAATTACATGTTTTGTATGTCTGGTTTTTCTGCTGCAGATGTTTCCTGATGTCTTAGAGAGTTGTAGTTGCACAAGGTGAACTAGGATCAGTTTGGTTGTGCTCTACTTGCCTTTCTCTAAGACGAACTTGTGTAAACTTGTGCAGGTTCCTCTTTGGCTGGGATGTGGAAGTTTGTTGAGTGGCTGGAGCATGATGGAAACATCTTTGTTGTGCTGAGCATTTATATTGTTTTGTGTAAAATTTGATTCAAGGATCCGAACATCTCTTACATAATGTTGCTGTTTAGGTTTGTTGATTCGGTGATTGTGATCTCTGATAGTCTGTCATTTAATTGTAAAGCCTAATTATTGGTTGAAATGACTAGATTGACTTTGTTATTCATTAATTAAATTTTCTATATTCTGTTAAATCTCTCTTGTTACATCTGATATTTGCTGGGTCCGATTTTAAGTTGTTTTTTTTGTTTTCAATAGTAGAGGAAAAATACTTTCTTTTTTTTATTCTATACCTAATCTACTTTGACACAGGTCAAATATTGAATTATTAAACTGAAAATCGTCCTCTTATAAAGTAAAAATTAATTTAATAAATGGGGCCCACCCACAGCGATCAACAGTCGCCGTGGTACTCTGTCCTGGCGCTGGGACTGCAATACCTTAAATATTTATCAAATATAGAGGGAGTCTATATTGAAGTCCACGTTTGTAGATAAATAATTTAGTTGTCACTTGAGGGGAGTATCAGAAATACAGCTGTGAGCTGCTCTTGGTTTCGTTGTTGGTTATTAACTTTGCTCTGCTGGGGAAAAAAGAGATGTCAGAGTAGGCATAAATCCACGTTGTGGTAGAAAGAAACTTAAATAATGAGGCATTGTCAGCACTTTCTCTTTGGTTTCTCCTTTGATTTTTATATTTTCTGAAGCTTTTGTCCTCTTGTTATTAAATCGGCTGAAGTTAACTTTCAGTCACTCAGCATCAAATAAGCATTGAGCATCATCTCTGAGAGCTATTTGTTGTAAGTTTTTATTAGGAGCTACACATAAAGGTATAAAATGGCCTTTATATTTGCTATATTGTGTAGGAAGTGTAGGAAGACATTGGCCATGTGATAAATAACAGAAGGTCCAAGGTATTGCTTAGACTGTTTAGTTTAATCATCTTGAATGTAATTCTATTATGTTCTGTGCTGAATCACATGGATGGGAGACAGTGATGCAGTAATCATCTCAGGATCTAACAAAAGAGAAGAAAAACCTTAAAAATTCTTTTACTGCAGCAACTGTTTCTGAGTTAATGTTGTGTAGCTTCTAAAATTTAATAGAAAAAGACCCGATGTGTAGGCTTAACTATAAAGAGCCTGGAGTCCTTAACTCCTTTCCTCGTATCATACATCTTAAAAGATCTTCTCATTAAAAAATTATGAAAGACATGATATTAAGCAAAAGCTGAAAATCCTTGTATCTAGGAAAATGAAATGGTTTCTGCAAACCAAATGAGCTGCTGCGGATTCTCATAGGTGAAACATCTAATAGCTGAAGTTCACTCTGGGTGAATCTATGACTTAAAATTATTCAGGATTTGTTTCCTTTCTTTGAAAATCCTCCTATCCTAACCTCCAACAGGGTCTAATCCATGAATGCACAGCAATGATTGCTGGTCAGTTCAAACTGGAAACAAGAGCTCATCTAAAACACACAGAGCATGTTTCCATACCAACCGGCATCTGAGCACAGCAGATAGCTGGATTTGGCTGCAAGCGGCCAAATCAAATCCCCTCGCTGATCTCAGAAAGGCCACCAGAGACAAAAAACACACAGACATACCCGCCCACAACACACACTGCCTGCCCATCAACATCCAGCGCACCAGGCAGAGGCAAGAAGGCTGGACTTGTATCTTTTTCTTTGCTTGTTTGAGAAAAGGCTGAGCATCAGCGAGACAATTGATGTGCTGACGCTATTCAGTGATGCCACCCATAGCCTTCACTGCTCTATCTCCTAAAAGAATGGCAGAATAGTAGCAGGGAGGAGTAAAAAGGAAAATCCATGCCAAATTATTATTCATGGGGAGGGGATTTTCCTTTCAGGGCCTCCTTTATCGAGGTCTTTCCCAACACGTTGCCCTCTCTATCAGCCCTGACAAGTGCCAATCAAAAGGCTTGGGTCCAGGTTTTTGAGGAAACGCTGGAGGATTTCAAGACAATAACCAGCAAGTCCACAGTGGCGGTGGCTTAGAGACAATAGTGACATGGCCACACTGTCAGTGTGTGGTCCTTTGGGGGGAAAACGATCCTTGCTCAGTACATGTCTAATCTCTGCTTGCATCAACTCTGTCTTTCTGCAGCTTAATCTCTCCTGTGGCTTCCTCAGCTTTCCTGGAACAATTCACTGAGGTCAGTTCACATTAGTGCTCTTTGTGGCCCTGCACATTGCTACATTCGTTTAGACACTAACATCTTTAGTAAGCAGCTGAATGCTAAACTGCAGGGTGAGCGCAGAGTGACCGGGCAGAGGAGGAACAACCATGAAACACATATGAAGGACAGGGATTACTCTACCTATGAATCCCTGATGAGCACACATGGACAAAGGTCTTATCCAAAGCCTCACTGGGGAGTAGGAACATCTTATCGCTGATTTCGGGCTCTGGTTTAATCTCTCAATCACTTAATCACTTTCAATCGATCCAAATAGATGGATGGCTCTGTTTGAGAAAAAAAAGGGATTTTTTTTATTAAATCGTATATTTTCATATAATTTGATTAAATGTCATTTATACTTATCAGAGGAGCACAAAGCCGGCTGGTAAATCTGCTGTATAATCTCAAATTTTTCATAAACGTAATCAACAATTATATTCAGATGCATCATGGGAAATGTAGGGTATATTGGTTTTGTTACAGGAGTCCTTTATGGACATGCAAGATGATTAAAGTAACCATGATTTCTGCAGATTTAGATGTAATTCGTGGAAATCTGAGTTAATATCTAAAGGCATTCAGGAAAATCTTAAGTCTGCAAGCATGTGTTATATTAGATAATACAGATATGACCAGTTTGACACCAAACTAAGCTTGAATTTGATTTTTTTTTTTTTTTTAAGGGACACATTTTTAAGCACATTAAAAAGCAAAATCACAAACTGCTACAGAGTTAGCCTATAAGCTAATTTGCATCTTATTGTCCCATAGCAGGTCACAACAACACCATAACCTATTGTTTATTAAAACAGCGGCTTTGATCGTCATCCTTTTCTGCAAATCAAGAATACATTTAATGTTTGCAAACCAGATGGATGCATGATGTGTACATAGAAAAGCTTATGTTTTTCAGTACACAAAGTTTTTATGAAGAAGGAATGAATGGTGAGGAGCATCTCATGCATATCTCAGACCACACAAACACTTTTTAGAGCTTGTTCATCCTGGTGGGAAGAAACGGAAATGACTGAGATCAGACAGTTTTTTTCTCCTCTTCTCTAATGAGTATCTCGGTCTGTTTTTATGTCAAACTAAAGTCCGGGTGTTGTAGTCACCATCATGTCTAATGCGAAAAGACTTTTGCTTTGAGAAGTAAAATGAGAAGCACACACACAACTATGCAAGTTTCTGTTTCTGCATGTCTAAACAGTTTAAGTCATGAATCTAAATGTGTGGTCAAATGTCTTATTTAGCTAAACGTGACTGACAGCAAGCTCCCTAATGCTTGAGTGTGCTCCCATCAGCTCACAACAGTCTGATTAAGAGGTAGGCAGGGTAGGGTTGGACAAATATTTTGACCTGTTGACTGCAATCAGCCAATCAGCAAATGGGATAACAAATCAATGGCACTGGCTAAAATTTCCCTAAAAACGATTTATAACGATTAAGATTTATTTATATTTTTCTTTGTTAGGAACAAAATACAAAACTAACTGAACTGAACTAAATAAATGTGTGCTCATTCAAAGAGCACACAAGTCCTCGGTCCTAAACTTAAACAGAAATGTAAAATGCCAATATTTAATTTTGCAAACTGGACTGGAATTCAACAACCAGAATCCAGTTCACATGCATGTAACACATCACTTAGGGTAGGGCGACTAATCGATTTTACTGATTAACTCAATTTGCAGATTATAACTATCTATTTATTTATTTTTTAGCAAAATCTGGATTATTTTCCTCCTTTAATTTCCACTGCAAATGCTCTCCTTTTGTTTCCATAGTTAGCAGTGGGCTCAGCCCTCCCCACCCATCTTCCAGAGAGACATAATAAAGCGTGCACACACACTAAATGAAAAAGTAGCTAGCAGCTAGCTAACAGGAGCTCATTTCCAAACAAGTACAGAGTTATCAGTTATTAGGTGCTGGTTTGTTTTTTTGTGACCTCAGACATAGAACAAGTGACGGCATGTTGCAGAACTTATTTAAAGGCTTTTTATACCAAAGATGGCAGAACAATAAATTTTTTTCAGCACCTCAATGTTTCCGAGTGGAAGAAAAGACTGCTGTCAACTGAGCCGACACGTGCAGCTCTGCCGATTATCTGAATTTATTGTTTATTTCAGTAAACTGTAGGTGATAATGGAGCCTGACCGCTTAGCCACCAACTTTAATGCCCAAGTAGCCAAGATGCAGTGTTTCCCCTACCATTGTACTATTTATACTATCAGGTTTTCTAAACCGTATCAAGTCCCAACAGAAGTCATTTAAAGTCACATTTCCTTTAGAACAGGTTTACACTTCATCCTTTTATTAAAAACTGAACAAATTTAAACCTGATATTTGCTTTGCATACAGCTTGATGTGATCATAATGTTGCTGCTGCAGTGAACAAGGCCATCACGACTGAACCTAAACAGTTTTGGTTGAGAAACTGATACAAATAGCTGAAACAAACTGGATTGTACTGATTCTAATGACTTTGAATATGTTCTCCCTCAAACAAAATTGATGAAATATTGATGAAGTTATTCCTTAAATCTGAATGCAGGATGTCTACATTTTGACTGATCTGATAAATAGAGTCACGTTGAGGTCACTCCCACCATCACTCTGAAGCTTTATTGAGACGCTGAACTGCTCTCACCTCCAGGGTAACCAAATCTCACCTATCCACACAAAGACATGCCACACACTAGGCATCTTTTAAACACTGTGACCTCAGGCTTGACCCCCGCCCGCCCCGCTGATGACCCTCCTCCCTCAGAGGGTGACCATGCCTTTGGCCTCTAAAAGGTCAACGCACAGAAGCCGTCA
Source organism: Melanotaenia boesemani (assembly GCF_017639745.1). Lineage (NCBI taxonomy): Eukaryota > Metazoa > Chordata > Actinopteri > Atheriniformes > Melanotaeniidae > Melanotaenia > Melanotaenia boesemani. The sequence goes on from NC_055704.1 coordinate 10,615,764, forward strand.
CCAGGAACCATCTGAGTGACGTCTCTTTTTCCAGGTTTGTATAATTCTAACAAGGCAGTCAAACCAAGAATGTCTGGTTTTAAATGTGTCTGCGGCCAAAAATACTGTAGAGAATCTCATTCATTGTAAGCCTGGACAACAGAGCTAAATTGTATACATTTAACAAGATAGTAAACCAGTCAGCCTCTATAAGATATATTCTTTAATTGCTTTAAACTTGTGTGTGCACTCCTCCCTGTCAGACACACACAGGAGGCAAAGACATTTTGTGGAGCAAAGTCAACTTTTAGGAAACACAAGTGGAGCTCAGATGTTCTGGACCCCATGATGAAAGCTCACTTACATGTTAATGAAGCTTCATATGAACCAACCAATCCTGAATTATTTTACACCAGTTTCCTGCAGTGACACATCAGCAGTGCAGAGGTGGATGTTTTCATACAACTGCAGCATTTTGGACAACTTCCAGCAGAGGTTACTACAAATATCAACATATGTAAATGAAACTTCTACATTTACAAGCCTTAAAACCAAGAATTTCCCATAATGAAATAAGTTTTTTTTTATTTTTTTTATTCTAGACTGTGTTAACAGTAAAGTGAGCTTACAAACTAATGTGTACCTTTGCATTTACTCTTCATTAAAAAATTCTGCTTGGACCCCAAGCGTATAAAATTGATCAAATCTTACGATAATTTAAAGTGTAAGGGGTTGGGATATTTGGTGCAAACTCACTGGATAGTTTTAGTAAAGCTGTAGTAGGCTGATACTTTTTGACAACGGACATCAGAAAATGATTCACCAATAACATGAAGAGAGGAACATGTGTCAGGTGTCATGCTGCAGGAATCCACCACTTCCAGCAGCTTGGATAATTCCAGCAACGGGACGAATGCTGCTGCAACCATAGGTGTGTGTCCCTCCTCATCCTCTTCCTCTGAAGCATTGTCTGCAGCTGGATTAAAGTCAGTCCAACTAATCCTTAATAAATGTAGTAAGTCCTTACTTAATGCACAATAACACAGGGGCGGCAGGAATTGATTAAACTTTGCATACAACCATTAAATTTTCATTTTATTTAAATTATTAGAGAGAATAAATCAATAGTATAATTGTGTTTTTCTTAATTATAATTATATATTTTAAATGAGGATATTTTGACATTCCAAGCACACTTGGGGGCCCCTGTTGTGGCGTATGGACCCCAAGCACTCGGTTAGTTTGCTTATGCTGGCTCTGAGTTTGATTAAAATGACTAAATACACATGTGAAACCAGCACCAGGCCAGAGTCAAACTGAAAATGCTCTCTCCTGATCAAACTGTTTGACTTTTTTTCTACTAAATTTTCTTTTTTTTAGGATTGTTTTTGACATTCTGAGCGATAACAGGAAGATTATTATTTTTTTAACCAGATGCAGGGCTTCACTTTATTTAAAAAAAGCATTTGACCTACATAAATGATCATAGACACTCTTTTGAGTTTGTTCAAGCCTTTATTTTTTTTAGTTATATTCTAGTTTCATACCAATGTCCTTGAACTTGAGCCTGATGAAGACCAAGTTGGTCACAACGCACTGGCCTTTTTTCACCATGTAAAAATAAAAGTTTTTAACAATTTTAATCAACACAAACGCGTGTCTTTGATCATTTTTGTAGGTCAGTTGCTATATTATATAAAGTGAGGATTAGGATAAAGATGAAGTGAAGATCTTAAGCAAGAAGACAAGGCAAGTTCATTTGTATAGCACAATTCAAAGACAGGGTGATTCAAAGTGCTTCACAGAATGCAAGAAGCATAATATAACAATAAAAACAAACAAAAAGTAAAAGGAAAGAACACTGGATAAAAAAGTATTAAAACATGATCAAGTTTAACAATTCAAACTTAAAAGAAACAGATGCAGATTTAGACTTTTAAATAAAAACTACTGAAATGCAGCAGGAAACAGGTGGGTCTTTAACTTGGATTTAAATAAACAGTTTATTTATTCAGTGTTTATTCTTGGAGTTTGTTCCAGACATGTGGAACATAGAAGCTGAATGCAGCTTCTCCATGTCTGGTTATGAGTTTGGGAACTGATAAGAAGTTTAGATTGGAGTCCATCAATACATCCAGATTTCTGGCCTGGTTGGTGATTTTTAGGCATATAAAATGAAGCTCTGTGGTGACCTTTAATTGTTTCTCTTCTGCTCCAAAGACAATCACCTCAATAAGCTCTGCAGTTTAAAAGGGATCGTACCTGAGGGACACAAAAAGAATCTACAGAGATCACCCTAAAGGACCCAGAAATGCTTCCAAAACCATTTGGTTCTCTAATTTAATGTTGTTGTTTTTTTAATATCTGCCAGACTGCAGTGTGAAACCAAACCACAACAGATTAAATGTTTACACTGCAACAAAAAACATGAACTTTAATTTGAACCTATTAAGAATTAATGTGAGTACCAGTACACAGGAGTTAAAGGGTGTATCCAGTTTTAATTAAAAGATGTCAGTTTTTTAATACCAGTAGTTTTGCTTGGAAATTTCTAAAGGAAATGAAACAGCATTATGCATTTAGAGCAGATTGCTCCTAAACTGAGTCCACAAACCACTGATGTTAAAAACTGGATAATAGCAGCAAGGCAGACCAAACCATGAAAACAACCACTGATCTACCTGAGGCTGGGATAGGAAAAGGAAAACATACCAAGCAAGAGGATGTCAGTCATTCTCGGACTCTATAAAAATGACTGCAGAGGTCAGCTTTTTGTAACATGGTGGGGTCTATACTGAACTACTACTTTTCCTTAGTTAGGCTATTCTATAAACTGTCGTGTATGCACAGAGTTAATTATATTGGACTGATGTGAATTTGGTTTAACTGGATCAAAATGAATTGGCTTGAACTGATTATATCTGCAAAGGGCCTAGAAAGGCCTTATTGTGAAGTGACACTATACAAATACACTAAACAATATACAATATACTGAAAACAGTGATCTGATCTGATTCTCCACCATGATTTTATGCGATGCAACTCAATATGACTCCATAAGTTGAAAAGAAAAGAAAATTCAGTCACACTATTGGAAATCTAGAAGTGCAGCAGAGAGAAATGTGGCTGAACTCTCCTGAGATCTCATAACTACATTGAAGTGTTGTGCTTGTAGTTCTTCAGTTATAAAGTCGATGAGTTTGGCATTAGTGCACAGCACATGTGAAATCTCTGGGTCTGAAGAGAAACTAAGTTAACATATCAATATCTAGATGCAGAGATGACTGTCTTCATGTCCATGAGATGTGTTGAAAGTACTGACATGGGAAGGATCATTTGTTCTTTCAAGTTTGACTGGTGCTTGCAAACTAGATTTAGGCATGAGTTGAGCTACTTGTACAGTAACAATCCTATTGTATTATTGTGGGAATTGAGACAATGCTAACCTAATAGGATGGCTTTGGCAAAATACTGACATAAGGCCACCTAAGTTTGAATCTGTTGATATCTGTTGTGCCATCTGTTGATAGTAAGCAGTACAACTGCTCCTCCTTTATTATTATTTATGATGTCTAGAAAATGTTCCTGCAGTCATGCCTAAATGAAACGCATAATTCTGCATTCCCAATATTCCTGCTGAGTCCATTTTATTTGCCTGGGATCTCACATTCCTCATTAAGATCAAGAGAAGAGATGGTTAAAACCTTCTTGTGGTTCACGACTTCGCAGACATCTCCTCTTTAACTCCTCTGAATTCAAGGTCTTATTCTGAGCATTACACAAGCTTTAGAAAGCTCAATCAGTTACTTCCACCTGAAAACAACTTTCCTGTTGGCAGGGTTAAGCATCATAGAAAATGCCGCAAGTCTAAGCAGAAATCACTTCAGCAGCAAAGCATTCAAACTAGCACAAAAAATGTTTGCAGAAAATACGAAGGAAGACAGAATATGAACAATGTGAACATGTTTCTTTAAATAAAGATAAATAAAAGCTAAAACCTGTCTCTTCCTGACTATTGTCATTGTGTTATGATCTCAAAGCATCTGCTGCCACAAATGTTATCTAATGGAAACCCATGAATACAGAAATGTGGCATAAAATAGTTAAAAGAGAATCTTATAAATGTCTTTTATACAGCAACATTCAGCAACTATACCAAACTTTTTTGTTCAAGGACATTTTCACAGTTTTCTTGTGATTTGATCAGTCAGGTTTGACTAATGGGGCACTGTGAGGATACTTACCCCAGTAAGGTTTGATATAAAAACTAGAAACATGTAGGAATACAAAGACATATCACTGCGCTCATGATCTAATGGTTTAGCTGCAGTCTGGCCTCAGACACATCAATCTCAGGTGTGATGGATGCATTTGCTACAGCCCGTAGGGATACAGCATTTGTTATGGACCATTAGAGTTGTAGCACAATGATTGATACTGGTCAAGCAGCAAGAGAAGAGACAGACCACGGCCTCAGTCTGACTGATGTGGTCAGATGAAAGCAGCAGGAAAAAGACCCTCAAGTATGGCTCATTTATGTGGTGATGGCCCTCTCGACTGTTTTCCAGAGTTTGTGGTACGTACAGCGAGAACTGCATCTGAACCATCGCTCATGAATGTACACAAGTCGTCCCTACAGGTGAAGGCAATACTAGAAGCCAGCTGGCCCTTGCGAGGATTAGCAGGCTTAAGTGTACCGGAGGCAAGGGAACACCAAACACAGCGCAGACGGAGAGGAGACAATGGCTCCTAATAAAGCAGAGCTGACAGGGACTGAGTGGGCTTTTACCGGATCACACGCTAATGGTGAAGATGGGCTCTTGTATTGATTAAGTATTGTTGTTATAGGCTCTTAAAATGAAAGCAGCAGTTTCAGCATAGAGATGGTAGTCAAAAAAAAAAACTTACCATAGTTGGAGTGGATGGTAGAATATGAGGATCTAAACATGTCAAATGATGGACTTGGGTCTATGATCCAAGAGGATGGTGATCCAGAACCTCCAACAGACCAATCCTGTAAGGACACAAAATGGGGCAAAAATTTGACTCAGATAAAACTGCAACGTAAAAAAGACTAGAAGCAATTAGAAAGTGCAGACTTCCGCCAAGCTATAGGGTTCCTCACCTGAGAAAAACCCCAACAGCTCACCCAGTTACCGACCCCATGCCAACACTCTTATGTAAACTTCAAGCTAACATCACCATCTATTTCCATAATCAGGATATATGTCACATGTTATGTAGAATCCTTGACCCTGGAAACAATAAACACCAAAGAAGAAGGAAATAGCTGTAGTAGTCTTGAAGTTATTAAAGAAATTTGCATTTTCTCTAATGGCAGCAATTTAGGTTAGCCCTGATCTGGGTTAGCTATTACTGTATTTGACACCTAACATAATATTGTAATTTTTTTTCAGTGATTCTGGGCGTTATCTGTTCCATTAGAAGCTTTAATGTCAAAAATATACCGAACAGTGAAGAATCCTTTAAAAAATTCATGCATCCAGACGGTGATCCAGATCTCCCCTAAAATGTAATCACTTGTTCCTTCATTCTATTTCTGACATTTCCTAACAGTTTCATGAAAATCCATCCATAACTATTTGAGTTATGTTGCTAATAGACAGACCAACCAACTCAGCCAAAAACATAGCCTTGGTGGAGGTAAAAATTAATTTCAGGTTGATTTCCTGCACAGACCAGTTTGGATAATTATCATTTGAAGCATTTCCAAAACTGGATTTGTGTTTAAGTACTGAGACTGAATCATGAGCAGTTGTAAGTAAGGCAGTACCAAAGAGGTAGATTGGTTTCCAGCATGTTTGGATAAGTTATGCCATGACACTGTACTAAGACCTGGTCCCCTGCAGATCTGGCAGAAATGACGAACAACTGTAAAAAATGAAAATACAGTACTTTGCAAAAGTCTTGAGCCACGCCTTATTTCTTATTGTTGTGCAAAGGAAACTGAAATATTTCCAGAGATTTATCAAAACACGTGAAACATTAATGGAAAAAAAGCATATCTAAACTTTAACGCAGTCTGAACCCTCTTAGACTATTTTTCTTGTAATATCTTTGAGTAATCTTCAGGGATATTTCTTCAGGCTTCTTGAAAGACTTTTTAAAGTTCTTCTTTGGATGTTTCTGCCTTTTGTTCTGTTCTATCATGAAGATCACACACTGCTTCAATAATGTTGAGGTCCAGGTTCTGGGGAGGATTCATCACTCCATCAGACCTGTTACCACTGATTTTCAGTCCAGTTCTTGAGTCATTTGGCATACCTCAGCCTTTTCCTCCCTGAATGGCTTCTTGACAGCTATCCATCCATGAAGACCATTTCTGATGAGGCTTCAGGTCCAGATGCATCTCTCAGGTCTTGTGTCAGGTCTTTGCTGGACAATTTCCCCCATATTTCTCAATGATATCACTTTCAGATACTGTTCATTTTAGAGGATGGATTTTTAGACCTGAAACTTCATTCTGGTCTACATGGCTCAGGTATGTTTATTTTCACAAAATTTTAATATGATTAATTATAGTCACTGAAAAAAAATTGCTCTTCCAAATGGCAGAGCAGTTAAAGTTATATATAAATATTTATGAGCAACTGCAGGTTGTGAAATCTGTAGAAGAATCTTCCAGATATTTTAATCTTTTACCAAAAGAACTTGAGTCAAAGTAAAAATAAACTTAGAGTAATAATAAATCAAAGGATGCTCTGTGTTTTTGTGCTCAGGAATACTAAGGATCCCCTTTTAAAACATAAGCCTGGTTTATTGGTTTCTCTTCATTATGTGTAATCCATTGCTGGATACTTGCTTCAGTGAGGTGAATTATGCAAATAATCATATGAATCCTGCCCCTGAGCACTCCAGCTCATTGTGTTGTGGCATAATTGCAGGGGGCTTGTGAGTCTCATTCATGCTTTCAGGGGCTCTCTCTCACCCGTCATAAAGAGAAGATTAATCGTAGATCACGTGGAGCACCTGCATCCATTCCACTGCAGCCCAGCAAGCCCTGCTTACCCTCCTGACCCCTCAGGCCTTGTCTGATCGTACTGGTGGTGCATCCTCCAAAAGAATCCCACCGTTAGCCGAGAGTGCCCCCACCCTTGCAATAGAGCAGCCTAAAAGCCTGCCATACAGTCGGGACCTCTCCCTCATCTACAGTCCGTGACTGATTAACCACACACCTGCTGCACGCCGCGTGCCCTCTGTTATATTGTGTCTCAATTATCAACAACAATTTGGCTCGTCTTACTGGAATGACAGTTATAAATGCATGCCGGTTCAAGTTTGTAAAAGAGGGTTTTTGTGTTGGAGGGACACTATGTGTGCATGCTTTGCGGTTATTGTAATTTCTGAAAGTCTAATGTTTGCTCTCAACAAAGTGCAGTCCTGCTTTTGGAGAAAGTCTGACAGATGAACTGAGGAGGAGGGGGTGTAATGTGGTTTCATAACGGGGCCAGTAGCACTCACCGATTTGTCTCCTTGGACTTTCCCTGCAGAGTCGCACCTTTCAGAAACGCTGCCAGCTGTGAAGGGCCTCAAATCACCTGACAAAAACCCATAGAGAACACAGCGTCAAGCTCGAGGGAGAGGAAGCAATTGTGTGTTTGCAGTTGTGCTGCAGACAGGGAGGCGTGTGCATCTGTGCATGTGCTGGCCTCTGGCACACGCATGCATTTGTCTTTTGTACTTGAGTGTGTGTGCTCAGATATGAGGGATGTCTTGTTGTAGTCCCAATTATGGCTCTAAATCTCTGAGCAAATAATGGCAGCAAACGGAGCAACAAAACCCCAGAAGAGCACCTGTCTACAGGAGCGTGCCAGGTGCAAACATTATTCTAAAGTTAGAGAGAGAAAAGACAAACTTCCATCAAACTCAGACAGATTGTCATATTGTGAGCATAGATGGAATAGATGCTTGAATGTCAAATAAAACAAAACCACAGAGTATAAACATCTCTTTTACTGGTTAGGAGTCCCCACCTTCTTCACCGATGTTTGTTGGTTGGTTTTATTTGTGCAGGTTCTGAATGGAGAATATGCATCCATATAATCCAAAAATGAGGTCAATAGTTTCTATGGAGACTATTGATTTGAAAGGAAGTTATTTAAAACAGGGCGCCAGACTTTTTCTATTGGTTGCACTGGCGCAGATAACTTTTTTATTTGGGTGCACCAGCAAAACATTTTGGTGGTGCACCCAGATTTTTACAGAACCACATTTGGATAGATTTTAAGGGTTGCCTTTTTATCATTACTCATCGACATTGATGGTTATTTAAATGATCGTGAACCAGAATGAGGTTTAGGAAAATGTTTCTTTATTTGAAGCACAAATATTAAAAACAAAATTTTGTACCTTTCTGACCTTAAAACCACCCATTCCTGACCTGTTAGATGGTACAGTGACATCTATGATGTGCATTTCTGGAACTGTTGCTGCCCAGTGGCGCACTAAGGTGCACTAAGGCTGAGAAACCACACAATACAACTGGCTGTTTTGAACGTGCATCACTGATTCAGCAAGAAGTGCAAGAAAACATTATGGTAGGAAGAAAGAATGAGTGATAAGACAAGAGTCAAGATAAGTTGTTTACTGGCTGGAGAGATCTCATAGTACAGGTCGGATTAAAGATGGAAGCTGAATTAGCCATCAACAAGGAGCATGTCACTGAGAAAATCTGCTTAGTTCTGTAGTGCATCTTTAGGTAGAAAAAGATGATTATTTTTAAGAATTAACCTGAAGGGCTAGCTTCACTAAACAACATTAAACTTAATTTTTCAAACTCTGAATTGGCTCATGAGGCTGTGATGCTCCTGGAAATTTCCCTCCCCTGGATTTACATTAGATTTTTTTCATGAAAATTAACTATTTGGACTTGACTTAAATGAAAGTGAGCTCCTCTTTGATGACATTATATGACCCATTTATGGCTGCCCAACCAGAAAGTTTGTGTTTTTCGTGTTTGTTTCTTTTTTTTTTTTTTTAAATACACAATAGCTCCTTGTATAACAATGTATATATATTTTTCCACAGATCTTCTCCAGGACATCCTTTAGGTGTAGCTCAAACACACAGGGTGAGTTTTTCATGTGGGCTGCTCTGTTTTTCAGGAAACATTCCTCCTCATTGGTCAGGCAGTATGGTTGTGCTTCATCAAAAATGGATGCAGCTTTTTCAGAGCCATATAGCACTGAATTTCTTAGTTTTTTGGACAACTTCTGTGTTTGTTCTCGGGGCTCTTAGCCACTACTACACCTTTGGAGGAGACTTGAGCTCGGTCAGTTTAGGATACGTCATACAGATGGGGGGGGATGCATTCCTGTTCATTTGGCTAAGGTACCATGAAGTCTCTTAAACAGCTGGGGCTGACATCACATGCAAATATGGGCAAATTCCATGTTTTACAATTGATACCAGTTTCATTGTCAAATTTCTCGATTCTCATGTGAGGTTCTTACTGGATGTCTCACGCAAGCCAGTGCAGCATGGTGTACAGCTGTGGAGCAGAACCAACCAGAGGAGAAATCCCACCCCTTTCTTTGCTTTTAATTGGCTTTTAATCATGGTATCATTACTTGAGCTCAGATGAGAGGGGTAATGAACACAGCATAAGCAGACACACATTTGGGGAGATAAAAGTCCGACACCTAGGCCTGCCAAATGATAGGTGTACCCAGAGAAAAAAAGATTGTTGTGCTTTTTGGTTAAATGTGGGACCAAAATGGTTTCACTCTAAAGCTCTAAATAAAAATACTTCAGTGATACAGGCTTTAAGGACTAGTCATATCTTTCTTACGCCAAAGGAAAACAACTAATGTTTTCCAAGCATTGTCTGAGCTTGAAGTAAAAAAGGTTTGAGATGCAATTAATTGCACAAACATGCACAGATTAACATTTTTTGTATTAAAGAATATGGTGTGGTTTAACCACGTTATAGAAAATAAAGTAAGGTTATTCATCTAGCTGCTCGCTTACAATTAATTTGTGTTTCACATGGCAGCTAATGATGAGATGAGAAAAAAAAAAAATTAAAGCAACATAATACATTTTAGTGCTTATTAGGGGTGTAACAATACATGAATTCAGTATTAAGTTAATAGCACCAGCTTGCTGGCTTCTGAAGCATACAAACATAAACATAAACTCCAATCCCTGATCCATCGAATCGTTATTGTTTGAATATCGTATCGTGATCAAACTGGTGATTTACATCCCTATTGCTTAAATGGCTCCATGACATTAAATGAAATTAAATCTTTTCAGTGTCAGGGCAAACTGATGCAACATAACTAAAGCTCACCATACAATTATACCAGATATTTAATCCTCCCCAGTCGATGTTTTCAGACAAATTGCAGCCGACAAGCTGCATATCAGCAGATATTAATGTTACACTGATGTCTGCAGATCCCTAACATATGCACATCATGGAGCTGCTGTTACAATGGCATATTTTAAGGAAATGCCTAATTCTCTTTTACAAAACTATTTCAAACCCACCCTGCATGTAATATCACAGCATAGAGTACAGGTGTTAATCTGACTTTCCTGTGGCGCAGATCTGAAAACATTTGAAAGAAAACAGCAGCTGACACTCATTTATTTACATTTTGCACAGCATATCAGCCCCTTTGGGAGAAGGAGAATAAATACAAGCTTGACAGGAAAGATTAAATCTTGCTTTCAAAAACAAACTAACAGACCTACAATGTGAGTCTATAGATGTGATTTGCTTGAACTGAACCTTAAAATGTCTCCACTGTTTTCTTTTACCTTCTCCTTGATACGTTATCAGATTCCAAACAGGCGCTAGACTAACTGAGTATTCCACACACACACTCTTCTCTGTTTCTTATCCTCCGATATGTGTGGTTTAAAGTGTTTCCTGCTATCTTGGTCGGACTTTCCCAGTTAATGATCCACTCTAGCAGTTTGATCTTGGCACATCCTGATACTATAAACCCTTCTTCTGAGTGACCACACCTTCAAGGAGAAGCAGTTCAGAGCTCACAGCGGCAGTGCAGAGAACAGATGAGCGTCTGTATTGCCGCCCGTTAAAAGAAAAAAGGCTTTCTCCGCCATAAAGGCATTGTTTACTATCGAGGCTGGCTGTGGGGGAAATTGCATTGTGTATTTTTTCCCTCCATGTGTGGTCAAATGTGTTTTCTCCTAACACGCAGGCTCAGACACCTGTCTGATGACCTGAACGGTTTTTGCTTATCAAATGATCTCTTTCAAACTGTCAGAAAGTTTTGTTGGAGCAGGAGGTTAAAACTGAGACTGAACTGAATAAACAAGCTTTTTTTTATATTTGACCTTGGCATTACAGTTTCTAAATCTGCCTAAAATGTCTTCTATTCACAACACTGATGATCCTTAAATTTCCTGGCAGCTTCACTTGGTAGAAATTGTTTAAAATGTGTACTTTTTCTTGTTTCAAATAAAAAGTAAAAGGATTTTGATTTCGAGGTCTTTCAACTGCATTTATTTATAGATTTTATCTCTTATAAAGATGTCTGAGTAATTCCTCTGAATCCTAAACAGTCATACCTGGATCATCATACTGCAGCCTCATATCAGACCAGTCCTCCACCGGGGAGAACACCTCCTCCAAACCGGATGGATTCAACAGGGTCTCAGGTAGTGGTCGGTCCAGGAGGAGCAGCTGCACCCGAGACAAGGAGCCCAGATTCCCAGAATCACAACCCATTGTCAGTGCTGCGAGGCCTGGAGACAGCTCTGCATGAAAGAACAACAAACGTTGAGGAGAAAAGATCCTGCAGGGCGGAAGCACTTACTGTAACCTGCTAACTGAACAAAGCTTGGACAGCTTTGCAATGCCAACACGGTCTAGTTCAGGAAATTTTTTTTAATCCATGTCTCAAATATTCAGAATATTTAAATTTTCTGTTAAAAGGCCATTACAGTAATCCAGTCTACTGGAGATGAGTGCATGAATGAGTTTCTCTTGGTCTTTCTGGGAGACTAAACTTTTAATTGTGTTGACGTTTCTGAGTTGGTAAAAAGCTCATGGCCACTCGCTCAGATTCATAGCTGCCGATCGTAACAAAATAACTCCGGTCTTCTAAATAGGACCTGAACCAGTTAAGGACTTCTCCAGAAAGTCCAACCCAGTTTTCCAGCCTGTGCAACAGGATTCTGTGATCTACAATATCAAACATAGCACTGAGATCCAGCAGCACCAGGACTGATACTTGACCAGAATCAGTATTCAACCTAATGCAATTTAACACTTTGACCAGAGCTGTTTCAGTGCTGTGATGAGGTCGGAAGCCGGACTGAAATTTTTAAAGATTTCCACTTTCATTTAAAAAGTCATTAAGCTTGTGAAATACAACTTTCTCAATAATCTCAGAAATAAGAGAGGTTAGAGACAGGTCTATAGTTGTTCATTATAGATGCATCTAGAGTCCTTTTCTTTAGGAGTGGCTTAATGGCAGCCATCTTTAGTGACTTAGGAGAAATGCCTGATGCCAGTGAGCTGTTAACTATCAGTAGAAGATCACTTTCTACTGAGGTAAAAACTGGTTTAAAAAAGTCGATGATTTCATGTCCAGAGTGCATGTTGTTGATTGCAAATGCCAAACTATTTGTTGTAGGATTTTTAAATTCACCATTTTAAATTGCAACATAAAATCAGAAATATTTCCATGTTTTATAGACAGAGTAGTTTTCTTGTTTGACTTTGTGGAATTAATATTTTGCCTAATATATACACACGCACACCTATATTCTAACATCAATCTGATTAAAACTGAGGAAAATCTCCAACTCTGAATAAGACATTGCTATGTAAACCACATTTCTGATGACCTTTTGTCAATTAACGTCACGCTGGAAGTGAGTAATAAAAGAATGAAGCTGTCTGGAGTGTGATGAGAGTACCTGCATTACGTCACAATGTATATATGTAAATTGTGGTATCTTCTTCCAGAGTTTTAATGGTATCTGATGACAAACACTGCTGCTTTCTGACACATGCTTTCATCTCTGCCAGCTGCTGGGTCTGGTATTTATAAGTTACTTTGGACTACTTTTAAGAATCCAGTTTCTCTGATATTGGATTAATTTTTTTTTTTATCTCAAGATCCAACAACAGCATTTCCAACAGTTTGTGCAGAACAAAAGACATTTTTCTGATGTGCATAGACACAAGTAACGTTCTGTTTTTAATATATGGATCTGACGAACACACACACTAATCAAACTTTGATCTGTAATATGCAACAAATGTAAACATCATAATCATAAGATTGTGGTATTTAGAATAAGGTGAATACTTGGAATATTGATGTATATGTACAAAACAGATACCAGCTTCCCTACAGAAAACTAAGACTACAAAAAATTAAACCTTTTTTATGCGAAAACCACAAGTTGTTGTTGCATAAAAAAGGTTGAATTATTTTCTTTGTGGATTCATTGAAACGGTCATTAGGATCAGAGTCGACTTCTGAATATGTGGTTGTTGGTATGTTTAACTAAATGTTATATTTTTATGCAAAGAATTGTGTTTTCTGCATTTGTCAAACACTACAACTTTGTAGTTTCCTTTTGGAGTTAATAAAGTATTTTTAAAAATTTTTTTTAAATTTAATCTAATTTTTAATTTTAATATACTTCATCACGTATGTAGTCAAAGAACTAAGATTACAGAGTTTAATAAAAAGGTTTAACAGCATCCTATTAACAACTGTTTCATTAAAACCATCAAAGTGAACCTGATGCTGTGAGTCCGGCATCATTATTTATCCTTTGAAGGCTATGAATCTATTTCTTTTTAATTCCCAACAAACCATTCAAGAGCTGTCTAGATATTTCAATCCAGAATAAACAAGTCAACACACCAAAACACATTAAGTCCAACTATAAATGGTAGAAAAGATTAGAAAAAAAAAGAGAAAATATGATGTGAGAGTTCAAATCAACAGAAAGAAACACGCAGCCTTTAAAATGACTCAAAATTTGACTGAACTTGTTAAAACAGATTTTTAAATGACTGTAAATTACACCAAGCAGAAACCCCTCCACCCCAGTCATCCCACCTCACAAACACACTCATCCCCCCCGCCTCACTCAGGCTCCAAAGTTCTCATCGTCACACCCAATTAAAAATGGATCAGTGACACTGTGGCTCCGGGCCCCAGACCTCGCTGGCTGGGTGTGGAGCCGCCTTTTCAATCTGAGGGGGATTTCACAGAACACGCTCTGTTGCAAGCACCTCTGGCACACACACACATGCACACACACTTTCCAGTACATCCAAAGAAAGTTTCTCTTTGTGATGGAGTTATGCTACATTTACACTCTGCTGCTGCATGCAGGTTCTTCTGTGACGTGTTCGCGGTTTGGAAGTCAAACTGGTAAAATAATCCCTCAGGTGAGAAAAAGGAACTGTTGCCTCTTCTGATTAATTAAGAAGTCGTTGAGAGGAAATCCCTGGGATAACCGTGGCTGTAACATAATGTGGTGGGGACACACTTTCAGTTAGGCCGGGTATTAGTCCATCATTAGCCAGAAGTAGCAACAAGATTGAAAAACACTTACCAAACACGGCGGCAGTTAACAGATGACTAATCCTGTGTTTAAGTGTTGGACATGCTAGTTGCCACCCACTCAGGGTCACAGTGACACTACAGACTCCAACGCCTCATGGTTTCCTCTCAGCTGCATGTTTATGTTGCAGAAACATTATGTTTATTTAGCAGAATTATGTTTCCTGGCTTCAGAGAAATAACCTAAAAACTCAATCATTCAAATTCCTTTTTAACCTGATCGCAGCGACCACCTGTGCACTTTCTAGACTTCTAGTCAGCTTGTTTTTTTTAATTAATAATCTAAAATTGTACTTTGCTATGCTTATATTGATGTGGAATTAGATCAAACTAAATAAAGACATCCAGAAAATATCTTCAACTGTCTCTTGAAAATAAACAAAATGCATTATTAGTAATGAAAACTGTCTTGTGACCATAACTGTCTCTGGAACATTCTTTATTTAGTTTGTTTTACATAATCAGGTATAAAGCTCTAGAGTGTCTTGGTTTCCTGCTAGTTGCCTGCTAACATGTATGGCTTTTTATCGTGCTTCTATGCTAATCAGACTTTTGTTCTCTATTCTGTATCTACAACAAGTCCCTTTTCATTCACAGGCTTCATTTTTAAATAATCAAAAGTTTGTTTTTGGCTTTTGTTGAAAGATTTCTTGGAGGCGTTTACTGATTTTAAACTTGAATGTTTTAGTGCTTCTTTAGCAAATAACGAAACCAGTCAGTCAATTTTTGCTTTTCAATCCAAAATCTAGTTTTATGTCTGCAGCGCTGATTTCTACATGCACGAACAATAATGGGTTTTAAATCAGATAAACACAAATGAGAATCTAAATACTTTAGGTGCTGAGTAATTGAAATGATCAGTATACGAACATATTTTCTGTCCAACATTGTCAAGTTTTTATTAATAAACTGAAACAAATACATTTCTTCTCAGATCCTTTCTAGACCAGAACCTAGAGTTATGAATATTTTCATCTCTCAAACTGTCAAAATGTTCAGTGGTTATAACTTAAATATAAAGTAATGTGTGAATGGCAATGTCCCATGTTGTCGAGTGTGTGTGTGGGAGGTTTTTGAATACTTTGTTTTTTGGAATTATGTATTTTGTTATTTTCAAAAGTGAAAACTGTGTCTGCTGAACTAAAATTCACCTTAACTGGACTGTGTATCATCACAGGTCTGAGTTATGCTGGGTTAGAACTTGAAAGCTAAATTTACACCCATTGTGTTTGGGTTCATTTTCTGCAGATGTTTGTAGCTTTTTTAGTTTGTTTTCCGAGGATAAAATAATCCTTTCAAAGTTTTGCCACTCTTGGGATTCAGCCTGGTAAGATAGCTGTATTTTTGCAACAAATGCTGCTCAGTGGAGCATCAAATCCACCACATCCTATACAAATGTAAATTGGGCTTCATGTCAGCCTGATAAAAATCAGTCTGGAGCATTAGCTCACATTCAGCAGAGCTTCTGGTTTGAACCCAAAGTAGATTTTATCATGCTGGTTGCTGTGGCAGCGGCCGCCCTGATCCTTCCACATCCTCGGGGCAAAGGTCTTCGGGGTCAGACAGAGGTTCAGGTCAAGCTAGCAGGTTAAACACCTTGTCAGGGATTAGCAGGGTATGAGGGAGGTGGAGGAAGTCTTCATTGGCTAATATCTCTTTTTGCAGCACTGTGAAGCACCTTCAGGACACACACATGCAATCTAATACAGGCATGAACTCATACACATCACATTAACTGAGCTTTTGTTGGGCTCAAACAATGACCGTCCAGAGTGAGTGCTCTGATAAGTCCATCTCAGTTTGCAACAAGCCAGACATCACTGGGGAAGGAGAAACTGCTTAATTTAGACATTACGTGGAGCTGCTGAAACTTCAAGCCACCAAACAACATTAATTTTATTATATGGAGTTTCATGCTTCTGTCTCTAAAAGAGGAGCCACAATGAAGTCCAAATGAATAAACAGTATAAACTCTAATATCCTGTGAATACATGTTTTTAAGTTTTTTAATAGAGGGCAAACAGAACCTACACTAATGCCAAGTTAAATAGGTTTTAAACTAATATTTAATGTGAAAGAGGAACTGTCAGTTTTTCAGCTGGAGAAAACATTAATGACTTTAATATAATGTCCCCACCCCCACCCCCCAGAGAGTCAACAAATAATTATGGGTGTTGGCTTGGTAAACTATGGTGCTGGGAAATGTGAGGAACTGATGGTTTATGATTAATCGAAAATAAAATGAATAAATAATAAAGTAATAATCTGTACTTGTGCACTGAGCTCCATATAACTAAATTCAGCCTGTGCTATATTAGTTTAGTATACTGACATATTACTGGTGCTGATTATGGAAACATTGTCAGTTTATCACATATTCAGTTGCAAACCAAAAGAATGCAAAAGCCTCAATTTTGAGAAGATAAGCAAACAAAAGATATGCAAATCCAAAAAGGTAATAAATTCATATTGAAGCATACAAATATCCAACAAACTTTAGAACATCCCATCAAATGATAATTGAAGAAGTAGAAAAACAACTAAATATACACGATGGATCTTTAAATGGTAGCTGAGACTTAGGAGTAAAATCTCTTATTTTAACCTCAAAGTGGAAGTAGGAGAGAATAAAGAGAATAAATAATAAAGCGTGTTAAACACATCATCTTAAACCCACAAATTCATGGTCATACAATATAATAGATTCTGAGATAATCTTGGAATAAAAACCCAAGAATTTCACCTTCATGGTGTCTTTAGAGAAAACTGCAGGTTATTACCAAAGACAGTATGATCCATAATCTGTAGATCAGAAATGTCTGCATCAAAATGTTTGGTAAATATCAAGTAGCTGAGACATTTGACCAATTCAAATATTTTACTAATGGTAAGGCTGGAGGAAAAACCAAGGGATTGTCAGTCAGTAGGATAAAAATGGTCATCATGAATATGAGCACCAGCTTATTGTATGCCACATAGGTAAAAAGGCATTTAACAAATACCTTTAACTTTCTACCTCAGTGTGTAGCCACTTTAAACATGCTATTACTATACTATGAGCATGAGGATGAAATGTACCAGCATTCGTTGCAATATCCAAAACAGTTAGCTTCAATGGTGGAGCTGGAAAAAGAGAATGCCATCCCAAAAAGATACTATGCCCCTACCAGCATTAGTACAATCACATTTTGCTTGATTAAAAGTGATCTAATGTTGATGTTTTAAATCTACATGGATGTTACCTGTCTCAGGTGAAGGGGAGCATGACGAGTCCGACGGCTGATCCAGAGACAAACAGGAAGTAGAAAGAGGGGCGATGGCCTCCAGTTCATCAAACATGTGAGACTGGCTGCAGCTCAGCTCGGAGCACTGTGATGCCACTGAGTGTCCTGGAAAAACACAGCATGACGGTATGGTGGAAATACTGGTGATGGTGGAGGTTAAATGTTATTCTTTGGGTTGTTAAACTTAAAATAAAAGGGGGGGCAGACACTTTTATTTTATACACACATACATATATATATATAAATATATATATATATATACATATATATTTTTTTTTTTTTTTACTTGCCCTGTCCATGATCATAGCATGCAGAATGAGGGTTTGGCTGCCATGCTGTGGGTTTATGGATGTACAGTTCCTCTTGAAACTTCAGTATTATTCTTTATTTAAATTTTTTTTCTTGCTGAATTTACTGCTGGACCTGACAGGGGAGGCAAAACAAGGGAAAGACTGAACATAAGAGAAAAGTAGTGAAGAGAAAGTAACAGAATTAGCCGTTCAATCAATGTAGAAAAAACAGACGACCAGCTGCTACTCCTGTAAAGAAAGTGAGAATGACATTCTGTATCTGCTAGAAATCAAAGCTGAAAATCATTGGGAGCACCTAAATAAAGGAAGGACAAGCTGGGGAAAAAAATAGAAAACCTCAACAGCACACATGCATGGAGGTATGTCCAGATCCACAGAGTGACAGAGAAAGTTAAGTAGTCAGATTTAAATGTAAGTTCATTCAGAAAAAATGGAGAAATGAACAAAAACTTTTTATAAAAGCACCATCATGCTGCATTTCAAGTATAGTAGGGACCTTTGGGAGCTTTTTTAAAGGGATTGAGTCAAAAGAGCTGAATCTTTAAAAAGAGTTGGACTTTCCATCAATAGTTGCCAGTGTAGCTACTGTACCATGCTGCTGCTGTCCATGCTAAACTAACATCTTCAGATACTATATATGAAATAGCTAAAAAAGAATAACCCTCTTTGTCCCTCATTTGAATGCTATAAACCGATGTTAACAGTATTTCAATACTCTTGAATGTGATAAACAATTAGATAAACAACTTATTCAAATGACTCCTTAAAGCTAAGTTTAGGTAGGCTAAACAAGCAGTAAATGGAAAAAGGTCATCTCAAGGTAATATATAACAAATATCTTTAGGCAGATTAACATTAATAGCACTTTTTTTGCTGATATATGTAGTTTAAATGATCTACACCTGTGCTTTAGATATGTTCAGGTAATTTTTGTTAACTAATAAATATTAAATTTGCTAGTTTTTATTTTGAGAAGATATATGCCTAGTAAGATGCATAATTGTTTAAAATCTAATTATTATCTGTTATTATGTAAAGAAAAATTAAATGTATTTTAAAGGAATGACAGTTACATCAGTTATACAAAGATAAATCTGTGCAGATATTAGAAAATTTTCTCTTTTAATCCAAGAGTTTTTACTAAATATTAAACTATGGTATAGTATTGATGTTAAATTATGGTATTAGTATTATTATAATTTGGTATTGGAAATATTACCTTTTGTTTCCAGTCTTTTTTAACATCCTGATATGCATGATAACATTAAAACAGATATCTTTACAAGCTGTTTATTGCACAATCAGGGGGTATAACACATATGTTTTCAGCTAATGACAGATACAGACTTTACTGTATCTCTTCTATCTTAGCTGGATGTTGTCTTCAGCTTAGAAAAAGCTCATCCCCTCCAGGCATCACACAATGACAAGTGGGCTCCCAACACAAACCCAGCCTCCCCTCAGGTGAGATGTCATGGTATGAAGACAGCAATACAGTCAGACCTCAGGGAACAAGTATTCTTATTTCACCAAGAAAATCTGCCCTTAAGGCCCCATCACTTCAGACCTCACTCAGAGTAAAAACTGTCAAGCTAATTACTCATCTTCTCTCAGACCAACAAAACAAAACTGTTTCACTCTGCCTGGTTTAAGAATCTGAGGATTAGTGAGTGAAACAGTTTCACTGGGTGGTGTGTTTTGTCATCACCCTGAAAGGGGCATGTTGGAGCTTTTCTCACATTAGAAATGCAGAACAGCTTGGCTCGGACAAAAGGATAATATATACAGAGGCTCCAAAAGGAAAAGGCAAACTCAGCTCCTTCGTCTCTGCCCACATGGACGAGTATGAATGTACACATGAAGCCACCCTCACACAGTCAAGGATGTGAACAACGACGCACACGCACCACTGCACTATTGTGCACTTGAGCGGCTCAGCGCTCCACTCAGACAGACAATGGAAGGACTTGACTTGACACTTCAAAGCATATTGCTGCTGTCAACTGGGCTGTCATTCTCAGCAGATGAGGGCTGTACTGAGTCATGGCCAGTTTTCCAGGGAGGTTAAAGGATGTCGGTTGTGGTGGGGGAGTTGGTGGGTTTGATTTGACAAATCCAAAGGAAGACAACGCCTCTTCTGTGTGCTTGTGGCCCTCTTTTCCTGGTCACGGTGCCACTCTGAAAGGCCTTCAGCGGAGAGGCCAGATCAGGCCAGGACAGTGCCCTACTTCATTGTCGGGGACAGTTAAACTATGGAGATGTTGCTCAAGGCAGGTCAGTTAGGGGTCATTTTATGATTGTCACAGATCTGAGAACACCATGCTGGAGGTTACAAAGGGCTGAGTGAGATGAGGAGTCTCCATATCCAAACAAACTGGGGTTGAAATGCCAGATTTGCTACTGATATAAACCCCCTCCATCTGCAAATTAGCTTTCTTAGAAAAGTTTCTATAAACCTTTTAAAGGGAATCCAGGCCAGAGAACCTGACTTTTGCTATATGGCTGCTTTGTCACAACAGTTAAAATAATTCCCTCCAAAACCACTTTATCCTCCTTATTTATGAAGATTCTGATATTTTCAAGCATTCAAGCTGGGTGGGGGGGTGAGATAACGTATGTTATCATTGGGGGTTATTTAACTCAAAAAGTTAAATAGTGCATCATTCATTCTACTTTGTGTTTGATGGAGGAAGATAATGAAAGAACAGACAGAAATAATCCAATGAAATGTTCAGAAACAGTGTGTGTGTCTCTTGTTGGTTCTCCTCTTCTGGAGATTTTATCTCAGCTGGATTCAACTAAGGATTGAATGGATTTTTTTTTTCTACCATAATGATATAGTCAGGTTCAGAATTATAGAATTCTTCTGAAGAGCCCAACAGCTGCATCAGTATACAATATATGGACTAAAGTGTAAGTTAAACACTTACTCAGAAACTGCATCCATTTTTGCCTTATAAGTATCCGACTATCAGCCCACAACCAATTACAAACAGGCTAATAAAGAAAGCTGCTGACTTACTGTTAAAATTACTGTTTAAAAATCATGTTCTTACTTTCAATGAGATGACTAAGTTCAGGAAGACATAAAAACTAAATTTAACATCTACTGTTTTAACCAGTGAACACAACCAGCTAACCACTAAACACAACAGTTAACCAGCTGTTCTCCTGCTGGAAATTCTGAGGCAATCAACTAATTTTATAAATGCAATGAGACAAACTTATGTGGTAATAAAACAGCTGTTTTAGTGACGTTACCATAACTTTGTAAACAGCTAGCATTTTATTATAATAATAATAATAAATTTTATTTCTTGGCACCTTTCAATCGCCAAGGTCACCATACACAAAGGAAGAAAAAAAAAATGACATATGAGTTAAAAACAGATTAAAAGACATTGATATAAAAGTGACATAAGACAGTCAGTTACATGATTATAAGGAGTAGGCCAGTTTAAACAGGTGGGTTTTGAGTGCAGATGTGAATGATGTAAGAGAATTGATGTTCCGTATCTCGGGAGGGAGTGAGTTCCAGAAGCTTCCCATGGTAGAGAAACGGGCCGGGGGAACAGTAAGGTGAACGGAGGATGACCTAAGAGCACGAGAGGGGGTGGCAATATGGAGGAGATCAGACAGATAAGGACGGGCCAAATTGTGAATACCTTTGAAAGTGAGGACCAGTAACTTATAGTTGATTCGGTATTTTATTGGGAGCCAGTGGAGTTGTTGAAGTACAGGGGAAATATGTTTAAAGGAAGAGGTGCAAGTCAGGATACGAGCAGAAGAGTTCTGGAAAATGCTGCAGTTTTTGAAGGGATTTATTGGGATGTGACAAGACTATGGATAAGGATTGCAGCAGCATGTGGAGTGAGTGATGAGCGCAGACGGTTGATATTACGAAGGTGGAAGTAAGCAGACCGAGTAATGCTCTTGATGTGGGCGTGAAATGATAGGGTGCTGTCGAGAATGAGGAGTACGGTTTGGAGGAGATGTAGAGCTGGGTGTCGTCTGCATAGGAATGGAAGTTGATATTAGTAGCCAAGGGGGAGAAGATAAGTGATGAACAGAAGGGGGCCCAGGACTGATCCCTGGGGTGCACCGGCCGAGACGGGGAGTGACTCTGAAGTGTGGGCCTTGAGTTGAATAAACTGTGCAGTTGGAGAGATATGAGGAAAACCAAGTGAGAGGAGAATGAGAAACACCAAGGGTTGCCAGTCTATTTAGGAGGATGCTGTGTGAGTTGGTGTCGAATGCTGCACTGAGATCCAGGAGGATGAGGATTGTGTAAAGACCGGAGTCAGCTGCCATCAGCAGGTCGTTAGTGATTTTTAACAGATCAGATTCTGTACTGTGAAAAGGACGGAAGCCAGACTGGAATTGTTCGTAAAGGTTATTATTAGTGAGGTGTTTGTGGAGCTGAGAGGCGACAACCTTTTCCAGAAATTTGGAGATGAAGGGAAGATTAGAAATGGGACGAAGGTTATGGAAGTCAGACGGATCAGCACCAGGTTTTTTTGATGATCGGAGTGACAGCAGCAGTCTTGAAGACTAGTGGAACATATATGGTGTTGAGGAAGGAATGAATGATGGCAGTGATGTGAGGAACCAGTGAAGGGAGACATGCTTTGACTTGGACTGTAGGGAGAGGGTCGAGCAGGCAGGTGGAAGGTTTGGATTTGTGAATCAGTTCAGAAATATCAGATGGGGATGGAAGAGTGAAATCTGAGAACGGGTGTGGGATAGAAAGAAATGGAGGTAGAGGGTCTGCGATGAAGACAACAGCTCCTCCAGTGGCAAGCTGTTGATGGATATTTGAGATTTTTGAGGTAAATAAGGACAAAAGAGAATTGCAGAAGTCAGCTGAGTAAAGATGAGGAGGGAACGTGTCCGGATGTTTTGTGATATTATTGAACAGTGAAAAAAGAGATTTAGAATTTCCTTCATTAGAACAGATTAAGCCTGAATAGTATGTGGATTTTGCTGAAGCAATACAGTCTTTATATAGAAGAATGTGGATGTTGTACATGTATTGTACATTTTCACTGTAAACTGGCTCGTATGGATCAGACTTACTGGGTTTAATGGGTCTGTTTACTCAGTGCAGCTTTCTGCAACTTCTACCATCATTATCATCCATGGCAGCTGATAAAAGTCCTGCTGTGGTCAAACTGTCAATCATTTTTGGAAATTTGGCAGCGATTTTTAAAAAAAAAGCAAAGTTAGTACATATGCCATATTAAAAATCTGAATTTGACATTGTCTCTGTGAAAGAAGTTGATTCTGGGCATGTAGTCGTTATAGCGGTGAACCACCAAAAACCCCTTTATCCTCCTTATTTATGACGATTCTGTCAGTTTTCCAGCCTTACACTTAGAAGATGGCTGCAGAATGACCGATTTGATACATCGCAATAACTAACTCGTCTTGTAGGGTGGGGGGTCATGAACACCAATGTATGTAATCTCGGGGGTCGTGAATAAAAGTTTGAAAACCACTGCACTAGATGCACTCACTTGCTCGTGGGCATCTGAGGTTTAAGCAGGTGAGGTTAGTTTACACTAAATAATTGTCTGAATTTTCTTTTCTTGGAGTGTCACCTGGGGGCCACCCACATTTTGAAATCCTCCTCCTCTCAACGCTTTGGTGCATTATTTTCAAACCATGTCTTCTTATTGGTTGTCTGCTGGTTCTGTGAAATGTTGTTTTCTGTTTTGTTTTCAGACAGGTTTGTTTTTCTGTTTTTGTTCCTTGCGTTGTGATTTTGTGAAATACTGCACTTTTTCTTTGTTTTCTGACATGTTTTATTATTGTTTGATGACATTTGATCTGTTCTGTTTTGTGTGTATGATCTATGAAATGTGGTTTTATGAAATGTTACATTTAATGTTGTGTTGCAATATGTTGTTTGCATTATATTAATGTTCTCTGGCTGCACAGTTTGCATGTTCTCCACTGTGCATGGGTGGGTTCTCTCCCAGCTTCCTCCCAAAGTCCAAAGACATGCACACTAGCTTAACTGGTCAGTTCTGCCTAGGAGTGAGCAAATGTGAATGGTTGCCTGTTTCTCTGTGTTGGCCCTGCAATGGACTGGTAATCTTTACAGGGTGTAGGAAGGAAGGAAGGAAGGAAGGGACGGACGGACAGATGGATGGATGGCAGTGTCCGAAATGAACTTTTTGACTCACTGGCCAAGTTGGCCGGTAGATGAAAAAATCCACTGGCCAAACATATTTTCCTCGCACATGTTATTTTTTATAATACTATGTTGTGTTGTATCCAAACTAAAAGAGGAAGTCACAGCAACATTAAACAAAGGCAATAAGAAAAAAAGTTTTATTTGTTAAAGTATTAATGTCTGAATTCATTGACTAAAACCTAATCAGACTTGCCCCTCTCTACTCTTGGTGCTTTTACACAGTCCGTGAAGTCTGGCCTCCTGCTCCTAACAGTCCTTGTGCCACAGCATTACAGTCGTGGTTGGATTATACTCCCTGAGCCTCACGAGTGTTAATTTCGGATCCTAATGGATGGATGGATGGATGGATGTTCTTCTGAAACAGTGTAGTTTTGGTTTGTTTTGTAAATTGTTTCATATTTCTGCATTTATTCTTTGGTAGTTGTTTTTGCACCTCAGGTGTACCAAGCATATCCATCTACAGAAATGCTCCACAGTGCTCTATTGTAGGCTACCCTGGACAGTTTTTACAGCAGCCATAATTATATCTTTAATAGACAGACTGTGGAAATTCATTCTTCATATAAGAGGAAATAAGTTGTTTGTTTCTTGTTTTTTTCTACTAAAAGTGACCACTAACAATTGTAAGATATGCTACAGCAATTTATGAAAATACACAACTTATCTTCATGTATCTGTTACAAAGCAAACATCTCTAAATGAGGCATTTTGGGTTAGGAATAAAAGAGATGTAGATTTAGGTGATTTTTTTTTTCAGGTTGCATGTTGAACAATTTGGTTGTTACATGTGTATGTTTGATGCTGTTTGTCTTTGTATTTACCTTGCTGAGTGCTTCGTAACTGATAAAATCTGTGAATAAATCAAGACCAAAGTTTTAATAAACTAGAATTATCTTTTAAGCTTTACACGCTGCCGCACTGAGACACACATTGAACTTGAATTGCCTCCATCTGCGGTGAAATAAATGAACTGGTGACACTTGCTCTGTGTCTGCTGTGAAGAGAACAGCGTGCTCCGATACAGCATGGGCCCCCTGCAGAACAGCACCATACAGAGAACAGTAGATGTCTCTGACAGAAAGGAGAAAATCCCTACACAATTTCCACATTGTTTGCTTTCTTTCATAAAGTTCCTGGAGAAGTCAGATGTCAGTGGCCCGGTCCTTTATCCCCATAGGGAACGGTAAATTAGCGGCTGCAGGAAAGCCATGGAGGTATTCTATTGTGGCAGTTCAGCTCTGGGTTTTGCCGTCAGCAAGCGGTGGTCAGTATGGATTTATGACCATCGGCTGTACGTCTCCCTCTCGTAGCCCAAAGAATAGGGAAAGCATTGGGGAGCCGAGGCTGAGAGGCATGGCACACGAGGCAGGGACCCTGACTTCAATTGTTGGGGTCTCATGCCTTTGAACAGGGAATCAAATGGTACCAGCTTTTCATCAAAAGCCCTCCTTTCTATTCCTGATTTAGAGGAAAAAGAAAAGCTTTCTGAATTATTTCTATTGTGGTGGGAGGTGGTGATGAAAACAGGCTGACAGCGATTCTTTCACAACATGTTGACGGGGGCAGGAGCATCTGAACTCCTTGCTGTGGATGTAATCTCTGATTTCTCTGTCTTGTCTAATCTCTTTGTCTCTGGGTTGATGTCCAGCATCATTCAGAACAACCAGGCACCCGGAGAAAGTGGACCAGCATGCAGTGGACAGGGAGGGGTGTGTGTTAATGATCCATATGTGGGCAGCAGAGCTCATTTCTCACCTCTGACAGGAGTGATGGGAGGCAGAACTGGCCAACGGTGAGCCTCCAGCCGAGATGGTGTAGGAGAAGGGGTCAGCTTTGCATCTGACACCGAGCGTGGAGTGGTCCTCTGTGGACTTGGGCAAGAAGTCCAAGTGGTGGAAGGAAACGTGGGAGTAGCAGGGTCTTCATTATATAGAAGGGACTGGTTGAGACAAGGATCTGTGGATGGGTCTGGGTTGAGGTTTTCTCCTGCCTTTGTGCTTCTGCTGCTTAGAGTTTTCTCTGAGTTAAGATAGAGATCTGACGTTAGGTGAGCTGAGGGTGCTTCTAGCTGACCACAGAGCAACTCACTGAGTGGAGGGGTGGTGGTGCTGATGATCTTTGCCTTGGATCTACGAATGTTTGAGGCAGCTGGAGAATGAGAGACCCGAGGTAACTGCATCTGCGGGGAAAAACAAAGACTCCCTCTTGGATCTGAGTCCATGATGTCTGCTGAAAAAGAAAAAAAACAAATTGAGAGATTTGACCAAAGACACCACTCCTACCTGATCTTGTATGGTCAAGTGATTCAAGACCCACAGAATGAGATAGTTTGATACTTTTAAAGAACAAAAACAGATGAAGACTGAGAAGTCGGATTGCAAATAAAAAATACCAGAGTTCACAACCATTGAAGAGTTGTAATAAAATAAAACAGAAGAGATTAATTTTTACTCTAAGACAGTCAGGCTTTCTTGTAATCTTTTATTGTCACCTTTGGAAAGTCTTTCAAGAAGCCTGGAGAAATATTCCTGAAGCTGACTGAAGCAGAAGACTAAATACTGACTTTCAAGCTTGTTCGAGTTGTTTTCTTTTCCCTTATATAGTATTTACTTTTAGATTTTTATGTTTCATCATGTTGCTGCATATATTACCCATTTTCTTGGCAGGATATAAAGAAATTCAGGATGTCTTATTACAGTCGCAGCATTATAAATAACTGCTTTTGAAAAAAGGTGATGCCACATCCCTTAAAATATGAGTCAGGCAAATCTGATAAACCCAAAAGAGATGAAAGCTTTGTCCTTCATCTTTAAAAACCCATAACAATTTGAATTTATCATTGCTTGAGATTCAATTCAGTTTAGTTTTTTTTTTTTCGTTTTTGGTTGGTTTTGTTTTGTCACTAAGAAAAAAAGGCTCTTCAGGCTTGTTTCCATTCTCGGGTTGTAGCAAATTAAGCTGTACAGTATTCCCAGCAGATGGATCTCACCAAGGAACTTCCAATAATCACATCGGTTCACACAGATAATTACTGAAGTGTTAGAACAAATACTAAAAATGAGTAAAACTATTACATTTTTTACTCCTTTACCTATAGAGCCAGTCAGAGCTTCTGAGAGTGGCAATGTGAATGTTACACATTTACTGTTGATTTAGCTTCAAATGCCTACAGAAACTTAGTCCAATTTTTTATTAATTTTTAGAAATTCCTAATTCTTCCTGAAAAATTATACGACACAGCTGAAGCTCCATGGTAACAGATACAGGAGGCTCATTGATTACCAGCAGAGTTATCACTCAGAACGCTGCTCCTGCCAGTCGAGAGGTCGGTGCTACGACTAAACAAACTGGAAGGTGGACGACTTAAATCTGAGAAAGACCCATGTGAGAGGGAGGTTGGTGATAGAGAGCATGTTGATCCAGCAGGCCCAAGGTTCAGTTCCAAGTCTGGCTCCACCAGAGCAGCTTGGAGCACTTTTTCCCTCCTGGGAGATTTGTATTTTTCCTGTAGAGGTGCAGGACGATTAGGGAGAAAGGAGGCAGGCGTTGGAGTGGCTATCAATTTGTTTCGTTGTCTTCCAGAGTCAGGGTGAGGTGTGTGGAGTTGGGGAGGTGTTGGATCGAGGCTGGATGGCGGTGGGGTTGGTGGGAGCTGCAGGCTGGGAACAACAGCAGAACGCCTTCCTTCGATCAAACCACTATCCTGCACACCACTCTGTCTTCTACCAGGGTTAAAACAGAGGCGTCCTACAATGAAGACAAAAACAAAACATTTAATTTCATTACAAAGCTGTGGTTGGACTAAATCGCCTCAAAAACCTGTGGTCTTTAAAACTCCCAAAGTCTGCCTGTGACATTTTTGTTCCCACTTTCTTCAGCTGTGCAGCAAACACTTGTTTCCCCGCTGAGTGAGTCGGCCTGCTAACAAAGGCAATGAGAAATCACCCTGCTGCAGCAGCTGCCTGTTTCCCAACTCAATATTCACAATAATAATCAGACCTAAAGGCAGCGGAGCATGTAGACTTAAAGACTACACACTGCAAATGTCAGTTACAGGTGTCCCAATGCTGCCTATGGCAGTAAGTAATTGGTGAAAAGTTATTAAGAGAAGATCATTATGTGAGATGAATAACATTTCTAGATGTGTGTGATTAAGTGAGAATTTCAAGACTTCTATTTTTGTTTATGTCTCACAAAAATAATTTTCACAATCACAAGTTTCTCTACATTCTAACCACAACTTGTTTTTGGAAGCTGAAACAAATTAAAGAAATAAGCTCTTTACATTTCCTTTCACCCTCCCTCAGATTCTCTTCTACAAACTTCAAATCCATCCAGCACCGCCCATTTCCTCTCCCTCATCTCATTTTTTTGTTGACCACTGTGAAGGGGAGTGTGTGTGTTGTGGCAGTAGTGGTGGAAGGGAGGGGGGGAGGTTGTAGGGGTGAAGGGTGTCACACAATCTGCTCTTGTTTCCTGGGGGTCTGCTCCTCAGAGGAGTCAACACACTGGAGACCACATTTCTGCACTGCCTCCTATTACAATACCCTGCCATTCCCATCTGTTACACACACACACACACACACACAAGTGTACATGAACTAGTATGTGTGAATGTGTGCGTACTGATGTGCATATGAATGACATGTGTCAAAGTGAAAAGCCATGGCGTTGGCGCAGCACGTTTCTTCAGGGAGGAGGGCTGAGGATGATTGTGAGGGAGCCGACCACCATATGGTAGAATAATTAGTATTAGACCTCTGTGCTGAGAAATGCCCCCCCCTCCCCTCCCCCTGCTGTACACACACACTCACACACAGCCTGGGATGCTGAAAGCAGTGCCCTGCTGTGGAGTTGAGGTGTGTGCACAGAGAAATGCCTTCACATCAGAAGCTGGGCTCTGAAAGAAGCGGCAGGTCTTCCTGCACCAGGCCTTTCACTCACACTAAAGGACCACCAGGAGGGCGGCGTTGTGGGCACTTCCTCACCAGAGAGGAAAGGCAGGGGCTCCTTTGCACTTAATCGAACACAACCACAGGCAGAGATTAAGAGCTAACAACGAGCTTGGTGGCCTTAGCCTTGACTGCTCTGGAGAAAGGGCAGGAGAAGTTGTTAATGAAAGGAGCCGAGGAGTTAAAGAAGTCAGCACTCGCCTCCATGGTAGTTGTGAAGAGAAAACACCAGATGTTCTGCTGATAAGACTCACCCTCAAACATTTGAGTCTTTGGGGCAGCGAGAGTGTATGTTCTTTGTGTCTCTCCCTGAGACAGACTGTTCTCTTTGGACTTTGAATTTAGAAAATAAGAAGGTTGGAAGTTTTCGGGACAAACTTTCATGTGAGACAGAAACCGTGGACACAGAGTGTGATGGTGAACAGGGCGGTCATGAACCTGAAAGAGAGGGAAAAAATTACATCTTTAATATGAAGCAAGAGCAAATTATTGTTATTATTTATTTATTTATTTTTAACTAAAAATTTAAAATAAAAACTGATCAAGTAATAAATGATAAATATAAATAAATAATAATGCTACTAGTAATAAATGCAGAAATATAAACATTAAAAATTAAATAACAATCCACAAAAGATTAAATACATATATAAACACATATAAAACAATTAAAATACTAAATAAAAAAAGTATGAAAAATGTCAAATAGATTAATTATTTTAATTTAACATTTTAATTTTAATTTGTTATTTTTTTCTGACACAAAAGTCAGAAAAAACACTTGTAAAAAACCAGCATAATAATAAGAATTTAATCTAAAACAAGGAAAAAATAACCATATAAAACTATTTAATATCAAAACTGATTGCAAAAAGGTACTTTTGATAACAGTCATAATAAGAATATAGTTGAAGAAGAAATTAAAAACATTCACTGCAAAATTAAAAGCACAAAACATGTTGATAAAAGTCCAACACTAAAGTCTGAAAGTGAAACCCTGCAGTGTTGAATGTGAAGCTGAAATAATGCATACAACCATCACTGCCCCCTTGTGTCAACCAAACACATGAGCACTGCAGCTCTCCTCTGCCAGCATGCCTCCTCTGAGATAGAAAGGATTGAGAAAAAAATTATCTGAAAGGCGATAAAACTTCAGAGCAACCTGACACAGACAAGAGCGAGATAAAAGCAGGTCAATATTGAAAATGTAGACGGCTCCCTGCAGCATGGCAACCAGAGAAATCCAGTTGGGCCAACAGCCTCAGTGCAAGTGACTCATTTGGCCCATCGGTGGCCTTCAGAGAGCAAACAGTTGTAACAAATGGTCCACAGACGCTGAACTTTTATTTGACTTGGATTTTAGCTTAATGTAAAACAAAGTTCAGCTCCCCTCTCTTTTATCACACAATAAAAACAAGCAGCAGATACAACACGTGTCTGAATACAACACTGGAGACAGAAAGGAGGGAGGAAGGTGGGCTAAACTGTCTCTGACTCACACAGGGAGGATCAGCTTTGAAATCCCCATACCATTGCCACTGATTCTCCTTTCTCAGATGTTGAGGCTTTAAAGATTTGTATTCTTCTGATGTAAGGAGGTAGAAGTAACAGCAGAACAAGAGAAGGTGATAGGTACACGCTCCTCTCCCTACCCCTGCTGTCTCCTCACTACCTGTCACTCAAAAAAGCAGAGGTGAGCTTTGCAAGGGTTTTGGCTGGTTCATAAAGCCCGTGACCTCCTGCAGAACAAGTCTGGGCATAAATGTTCTGCACACACCTGAAAGTTACTTTAATGTGTTCATACAAACACACTCACACAAACTCATCCTGAAAGCACACCTTTCTGATTGTACAAGGTCTAAATAAAGTAGTGATTTATACAAGGGCTACAGTACAATGTTAGAATTTACCATCCATTAGTAAAACTGAAGTATGAGAAATGCAATTGTTTAAAAACTGAGAAAGATCCAAATATCTCTGGTTGCATGGATATAAAAAAAGAACATGAATGGACAATGGTATTAACTATGTAATTATATATTATAAAATATATAATATGAGAGAATATTGGATTCTGATTGGTTACAAGATGTCCATTAACTCCTGATAATGGACACTTTTCTGGGCATTGTCCTATACCTAAGCTCACATTTGACAACACTGGTACATTAAAGTCTACAAAAGCCAAGTTAAAATAAGGGACAGTGTGCTCTACAGTCCTATTTACGTTGTACACGTCACACTTCCTACACAATACAGAGTTCTGTGATGTACAGTGGTTTGAAGATGTGCTATTGTGGGCTGCATCAAAAATGGACAAGAGGGTGAGTATGGAAAACTGATCCAGGACTTTGTCATATGGTGCAAATCCAACCACCTGCACCAGCCTGACATGTAGGGCAGAGAAACAGGCTATGGTTATGGAACAGCATCTCTACTGTACAGCTTCATCCAGAGAACAAGGAGCAGCTTCAGTGATGGACTGCTGTCATGGTCCTGCTCCACAGACCAACTAACGAGATCCTTCCTCCCTCATGCCATGAGACTGTTCATCTCCATGTGAGGGATATAGAAGAGAAACAATAAACATTACTGCACATTATATCATACCTTTACGGCATGTTTGATTGCACTTTGACCATATTTTATTTCTACTTTTATCCTTCACTGTGTTTTTAAAGTAAAGTAGTTTTTAGTTTTTAGTAGTTCATTAGGTAAAGAAGTTTCTGTACATAAACTACCTTCTATGTGCTTCATAGAGGGTAGGGCAGTCAGCAAATTTTAACATGAGAAAGGAATAAGTAAAAAAAACTAGATGATGTCCAACATTTCCTCAAAGCTTATGCTTCACAAACTCAAATGAAAACACCTGAAACCAGACAGAAAAAAAAAGTTTAATGCCTTGACTATCTAAATATAAAAGAACTACAGCTGGCTGCTCTTCCATGAAGTCCACCTTTGCGGAGCGTATGGCTTAAAGTGGCCTTTACAGAGACTTTAATCTCTGCTGTGGAGCTTTGCAGCTTTGTCTTGTCTGGTCCATGACTTGTGCTGATAAGCCCTTTTTGAAAGGTTTGGTATGGTGCAATCTTCCTTTAATCTTCTAATAATGCTCAGAGGGATATTTTTTATATAATTTTATAACCCAACTATAATCTGTAGTTTGTGCCTGACCCGTCTGAATTGCTTGTTGCTCTTTATTGTGGTGTTTAGTTAGTGCAGCATCTTGATTAGTGGCCTTGCACAAAAGTGACTTTGAGTTAAGCATGTGACTGGTAGAACCAGATCTTAATTCAGGTATTAAAGTAAACGTGCACTCACTACTTTTCTTATTTTCTACTTTTTAAAAGCCCGCCACCCCTCCCCTCACTTTACATTTGGATTTCTTTTGTAATTATTGTTATATCAATAATTTTATTAAGATTTTTATTAACAAGTCACTGGAAAATGGATTAAAGTTTACTGTAAGATGTCACAGAGAAAGGCATTTCCAGCAGTGACAGTAGAAGGGGCTGTGCTTTCTGCAGAGACCCATAATACTCGTGTAGGCTCCTTTGGGTCCCTGCAGGCCCCCAGGAAACAGGCTGACCTCCTGGCGTCAGGCAACCCACACGCTGTCCTAACGCTGCCAGAACTGGCTAATGTCATTACAGGCCTGTTTGTGGTCAACAGCTCCCTGATTGAGATGTACAAGTTGTGTTGCTCGCTCGATGAATGTAGGAAGTCTATTAGTTAGTCAGAGTCCCAGATGGCCTGCAGAGGACAGCCTTGCGTGTGCTCCTTTACCCCCACCCCACTTCTAAATACACACAAACACACGCATGCATAACCACTGATACACACACACACACACTTAATTACACTGGCTTGGAGTGAACCCTCTGACAGGCAGACGACTACGAGCAAAGACAGAAGTGTGTCTATGTCCTGGAGTCTGCAGGAACAGAGAATTCTTCACAGAGCTGAAGCACAAGAAAGCCAGGCTTACACCCTAACAAGGTTAAACCCCTGAAAAAGAGTGACTTTTTAAATCGAGCAGATTTGTGTTTCTGCAGGGTGTAATTAGCTTTACTGCGGGGGAGGAGAGGGGGTCGGGATGCTGGTGAGAGGCAAAGTGGGGGACGATGACACTGGCCCACATTGTGGAGTCCGGCGAATTCAGGGGAGTAAATCTGATTATCAGCTCGTGTCAGAAGCCAGGCTCAGATGCAGCTTAGCATTCAGAGCAACTTTCTACTTTCGATAGTTAGACAATGACCCCGCTTTACAGGCACTCGCAGCAACAGAAGGCCCAGCAAGCCCTGAAACCGCTCAACAAAGCAAGACGACACCACAGCGTTGCAGACTTACACAGTTATCTATGAATGTACCAAGATTTTAGTATTTTTTACATGAGAAATTTCTGAACTAAATAGTTTTTATTCAGTTGTCTACAATCAACATTCATCTTCATTCTGATCTAAATCTGTTGGTAAATTGAGTTATTTGCTTTTGTTATTTGCCCTCAGTCACAAGGTATGAAATTACACCAAGTAGAAAAGTGGACTTTTTCTTCAAATTTTAACTTTTGATTACAATCTCATTAGTCACAGAGGAAGTTAGGGTTTTCATAACACCTGTGTAGAGTAATTAAATAATGCTACACAACCTTGCTCCAATAAACTACGGAAAATACAACAATTCCAAAAAAGATGTGACTCTGTGTAAAACCCAATGGTAAAACCTTAATAAAAATATAGTGATTATTTCAAACTCTCATAAACCCATATTGTATCCCCAGTAGACACAGCACAGCAACTATGGTATTTTCTCATTTCATGGGAAATATTTTTGGTGCAACAAACGGATGGAAACGTAATTGGCACAAATCAAAAACAACTGGGGGAGCATTTGACAACTATATCTAAAATTTGTGGAACAATTTGAAAAAATGTTCTTTAATGTTTTTAAGTTTTGAAGATCCCACCATTTAGTGTATAACATCATCAAAAGAATCAGACATCAGGAGGAATCTCTGTGGGCTGTCTGTCCTCTGTTGCCACAGCATTAAAATAAGTAAGGATTCTCTACTGGAAATAACTGCTTGGGCTCAGGAACACCTCCAGATATCTCTGTCTGTCAGGAGAGTTCACCATGTAATCCACAAATACAAGTTAAAGCTCTATCACGCACATTGTCACATGATCCAATAATACAGCCATATTTCTGGACCAAGGCTCATTTAAAATGGTCTGAGAGAAAGTGGAAAACTGTGGTCAGATGGATCAAAATATGAAAATCTTTTGAAAACCATGGATGCGTGTCCAGCAGACTTAGTGTCTATGGTGTGGGCAGCTTCCACATCTCTGAAGCTGCTCCATCAATGCTGAAAAGTACATGGAGGTTTTTGAGCAACATCTGCTCCCATCAACTTGTCTTACAGAGAAGGCCTAGCAGATTTCAGCAAGACAATACTAAACCACATCCTGGAAAAGAGTCTGGGTGCTTGACTGTGACAATTTTGCCCATAGAAAACATTTTGAGCATCATGAAACTAAAAAAAAAATCTGGCAATGAAGATCCAGGACTGCTGAGGAGCTGTAATCCTGCATCAGATCAGAATGGGACAACTTTCCTCTCCTAAAACTCCAGAAACTGGTCTTCTCACTTCCCAGATGTTTAAAGATATTTGTTAAAAGATGTGAGGATGCTACAAATAGTAAACATCACAAAAAAACAAACAAGAAAAACACTGCACTGATAACGTTTACTCTGACCTTTCTATCTTTGCACACAGTATTAACTCAAGCTTGTTTTATTTTTATGCCAGTGTAATTTAATTTGTCAATACACACAATACACTGTGTGCAGAATTATTAGGCAAATGAGTATTTTGATCACATCATCCCCTTTATGCATGTTGTCCTACTCCAACTGGTAAAGGCTTGAAAGCCTACTACCAATTAAGCATATCAGGTGATGTGCATCTCTGTAATGAGAAGGGGTGTGGTCTAATGACATCAACACCCTATATCAGGTGTGCATAATTATTAGGCAACTTCCATTCCTTTGGCAAATTGGTCAGAAGAGAGATTTGACGGACTCTGAAAAGTAAAAAATAGTGAGATGTCTTGCAGAGGAATGCAGCACTCTTAAAATTGCCAAGCTTTGAGGCGTGATCATCGAACAATCAAGCGTTTCATTCAAAACAGTCAACAGGGTCGCAAGAAGCGTGATGAAAAAACAAGGCGCAAAATAACTGCCCATGAACTGAGGAAAATCAAGCGTGAAGCTGCCAAGATGCCATTGGCCACCAGTTTTGCCATATTTCAGAGCTGCAACATCACTGGAGTGCCAAGAAGCAAGGCCAAGGTAAGGAAGGCTGAAAAACGACCACCACTGAACAAGACACACAAGATAAAACTTCAAGACTGGGCCAAGAAATATCATAAGACTGATTTTTCTAAGGTTTTATGGACTGATGAAATGAGAGTGAGTCTTGATGGGCCCGTGGCTGGATCAGTACAGGGCAGAGAGCTCCACTCCGACTCAGACGCCAGCAAGGTGGAGGTGGGGTACTGGTATGGGCTGGTATCATCAAAGATGAGCTTGTGGGACCTTTTCGGGTTGAGGATGGAGTCAAGCTCAACTCCCAGTCCTACTGCCAGTTTCTGGAAGACACCTTCTTCAAGCAGTGGTACAAGAAGAAGTCAGCATCGTTCAAGAAAAACATGATTTTCATGCAGGACAATGCTCCATCACACGCATCCAAGTACTCCACTGCGTGGCTGGCCAGAAAAGGTCTAAAAGAAGAAAAAATAATGACATGACCTCCTTGTTCACCTGATCTTAACCCCATAGAGAACCTGTGGTCCCTCATCAAATGTGAGATCTACAGGGAGGAAAAACAGTACACCTCTCTGAACAGTGTCTGGGAGGTTGTGGTTGCTGCTGCACGCAATGTTGATCGTGAACAGATCAAGACACTGACAGAATCTATGGATGTCAGGCTTTTGAGTGTCCTCGCAAAGAAAGGTGGTTATATTGGTCACTGATTTGTTTTTGTTTTGTTTTTGAATGCCAGAAATGTATATTTGTAAATTTTGAGTTGTTATATTGGTTTCCCTGGTGAAAATAAATAAGTGAAATGGGTATATATTTGGTTTTTGTTAAGTTGCCTAATAATTATACACAGTAATAGTCAACTGCACACACAGATATTCTCCTAAGATACTAAAACTAAAAAAGCCCCACTCCAACTTCCAAAAATATTCAGCTTTGATATTTATGAGTTTTTTGTGTTCATTGCGAACATAGTAGTTGTTCAATAATAAAATGAATCCTCAAAAATACAACTTGCCTAATAATTCTGCACACCCTGTAAATAAATAAATACATTAACTGTTCTTTACAACAAATCTTAAAATACAGTATGAGCTGTTTATAAGAGTCCTTCACTCCCACTCCCAACATTTTACCCATTATGTAATAGAAATTTAAAGCTTGTAAATGAGTCTTTTGTGTTCATTGCAAACATAGTTGTTGTTCTATAATAATATTAATCCTCAAAAATACAACTTGCCTAATAATTCTGCACACCCTGTACACATGTTTTCATGTGTATTGTGTCATGCATGGCTGTATGACATTTAGAAAAAAAATGGGACAGGCTACTTAGAGCATTTAGGAGCTTAAGTTATTTCAACCACTTATGTCCACCAGTGATTATAATTATGTTGGGGTACAAAAGCAACACCCATGAATGCTGATTCTTTGAGGTACAAAGATAGAACATTAGTGGTTTTTTTCAACTATTTGTAGATGTATAACTAAACTGTTTAAATACTGATGGTTGTTGCATATTTCTTCCTCCTTTTGGTCAGAACTTCTAAGTGCAGCCAAAGTGTTCAGGGGGTCCGGTTTTGGTGGCTTCAGAATTGGGTCTCTGCTTTTTGCAGATGATGTGCTTCTGAAGGTTTATCGAGCCGTGATCTTCAACTCTCACTGGAGCAATTTTGTGGCCAAGCGTGCAGCAGTTGGGATGAGAATTGAAACTTGTTTGA
The DNA here is from genome assembly GCF_017639745.1 of Melanotaenia boesemani. Lineage (NCBI taxonomy): Eukaryota > Metazoa > Chordata > Actinopteri > Atheriniformes > Melanotaeniidae > Melanotaenia > Melanotaenia boesemani. The sequence goes on from NC_055704.1 coordinate 10,653,122, forward strand.
TAGCTCGCTGCCTCTTCTGCTGCTCCTACTGGGCAGCTTCTTGTGAAAACTGTATTTGGATTAAAAAAGTAAAAGTAAAAATAGAAACCCCACAGACTGCATAAACTTGTTATTGCGCCATTGTTTACTTGCTGTGAACATCCTCGCCAATCGGTGAGCCTGATTTTCTCCTTCCATCTGAAACTGAAATCGAGCATCCAAAGAAATTGCGCCTGGCTTCAGGCAGCAATGTTGAAATCAACAGATCAATCCAGAAATCCTGGTTTTATTTTGGAATCTGGCAAAAACTTAACAGCCATATAAAAGGATTGACGGCTCTGAATAATTTTTAAAAAACTTCTTAATGCATTTATTTTCATTACTCTTGACCCCTGTAATGTAGCTTTTACAGGTCTCTAAACAAATCCCTACTACAACTGCAACTACCAGTAATCCAGAGTGCAGCTGCTCGGGTCCTCATAAAGACCAAAAAAAGGAACATGTCACTCTCCTTCTAAGATCATTCTATTCTATTCTATTCTACAGTCATTTAGCAGACGCTTTTATCCAAAGCGACTTACATTTGAGAGGAAGAACAACACAAGCATGAATTCAAACAAGATGGGACGTCATAATTAAGTGATAGTCAGACCGCTTTTGAGTCCAGTTGGACCCAGGTGCTGTCATGTAGTGCTAGTGCAGTGCATATAATTTTTTTTTTTTTTTTTTTTTTTTTTTGGGGTCAAGATTACTTTCCATCCTGAAAGTTAAAATTAAACAAGAAGAATCAGTGTTTAGTTGCCATGCTCCTAATTTATGGTACAAACTACTAGAAAACCTGAAGTCAGCTCCAAACCTTAGCTATTTTAAATCAGGTCTCAATATGCAACTGCTTATAATAAAGGAAGAGTTTTCTTTTTGAATATATTGTCTTAAATATGTACATTGACCTTAATGGTAATGATGAGGATGTATTTCCCATAGATCTGTTTGTATCACATGTACTACACTGGATGTATTCTGTTGTCTGTTTCTCTGTATTTTAGCTTGTTTTGTTTCCTGGTGTGAAAGCAAACCAAACCTGTTCCTTGGACTATCCCGGTGTGAATGCGCCCTTAGAGGCATATCAGCAGCACATAAGCCTAAAATCTGAAACTACCTCTGCACATAGAACACAAATGGAAAACAAAAGAATATCAGTTACACCCTCATGAGCATGAATTACCAAGGGAATGTCTTTTGATACAACTTTTTCATGGTTCATAAAGACATAAAAATAACTGACGAGGATTATACTCTATGGCTATTCTGTGAAACTAATGCCCTGTTTACACAACATTTCCACGAAAAATCCCAAATTTTGCCCTTTGCGTGTTTGAAAAAGGGTATAAACAGAGCCTGAGTGCCCAAATGCAAAAGAACATGCAAGAGGACATCGTTGTCAAAAGATTCCCGTTTACGTTTACATGGACAGGATTTTTTTTTTTTTTTTTAACCTTTATTTAACCAGGTAAAAAAATGTTTGAGAACTAGTTCTCATTTACAAACATGACCTGGCCAAGAGGCCCCAGCAGGAATAAATAACGTACATACATATAAACAGACAACTGTGCATACACAGGACCACAATGCAACAATACAATAAAAAAAAAAAAAAAAAAAAAAAAAAAAAAAAACGCAGAGTGAGTACAAATATATAAAAATGAAAGGGGGAAGAACACAGTATATAAGACGGATTTATGTGAGAGAAAAAGTAGTGGAGAAATGTTTGTATATAAGGGAGAGTCAGCATCGTCAGCAGGAACAAGTATCTACAATAATCTGTTGAAGTCTCTGTCTAAACAGAGAAACAGATATCAGAGCTGGAAGTTTGAGAGTGTTCTGCAGTGTATTCCAGTCATTTGCACCGGCAAAGTGGAAGGCGTTACGGCCGAAAACAGTGGCGGTTTTGGGAATGATGAGCTTAATAAATTCGGTCAGGACAGGATTTGCCTTGTGCTGTAAGAAAATTTCACTCTGGAGCCCCTTTTCAAACCTTTGCAGTTTCATCCACCTAAAAGACATTATTGGAGGAAGAAAAGAAAAGAAAAGAAAGAGAAAGGGACAGAGCAAGAGATACAACTGTCAAGATCAGACTTTCTTTTACTGGCTGGAGAGTGTTATGATTTGTGGGATGTGAGGACCCAATTGCAGGACGATGAGGCAGGAGGGAGACAGGTGCAGGATCAAGGCTCTGATAAAGTACAACTGAAACCAAGGGGTATAAATGCACTGAGGAATTAATAGGGAACAGGTGAAGTGAAAAAAACAAATCATACCAGGTGTACTAATGAACAGAAAAAAAAAAGCAAAACAGAAAAAAAGGGAAAGAACTACTAAAATAAAACAGGAAACCAGACAGGACTTTGACAAAGAAAACCTACAGAACATTAAAACAACAAACTACTTAACCAAAAACCCATTGACCATGGTAAGACACAGGTAAGATGCAAGATGAATGGTGAACTAGGCATTGATCAGGGGGAAATCTGCAAAGGTTCTGTAGTGTGTCTTTAGGTGAAAAGGTCTGTTTGTGGAAGTCAGCTGGGCTTGATGGTTGAGTCATGCACAACTGTGAAAGAGTTCTGTTATCTTGGGAAACTTCTTCAGATTGCCACTTCAGTGAAAATTAGGCCAAACAGAGAAAACTCAGATCTGTATATAACTATTCACATCACACCAGTGACGAGGAATGTCAGCTTAGGCAAGGCACCTCATTACTCTGATGTGTTTAAAATGTCATCCAAAGGAATTCTTGTCTGCAGGCCATTGATAAGACTCAAGAAAAAGTTCTAGACTGATTTGCATTTGTGTATTTATTTGGTAATGCTAGGTTGGACCCCCGCTGTAGACTCAATGTCAAGCTGTTGGTCCACAAACCCCTCATATATTTAGGCTAAAATCAGAGCTCTGCTGCACTGTTTGGGCACCTGTGCATTCTGACTCGCGTCATCACATTGCAGCTTGTGTCCCAGGTGACAGTTCAGGAGCTTCAATGCTTGCATAAAGCTGGCTGCTGGGTCAACAGCCTCTTGCTGGTTGCCTGTCTGTTTAGACTTCTTGTAAAAGTTGTGACTGTATGACAGGAATGGTTTTAACATCACAATGCTCCTTGTGATTTATTAGATATAGCAGGAGCAGAAGTGGAGAATGCTGGAAAGTGATGGCAGGGCCGATGAACTTGCTGAATGCAGAAGTGGTGAAGGCCATTGGAGATGTAAATGAGGCTGTAAGGACCAGCGGGCGTCTTTGTCTGCCAACTTTACTTGTTTGCTTAACCAGAGGCCAAGACAGGAAGCCAACCCACACAACTCTGATGTCCCCATGGCAACCCCACTGTTAATTATGGTACATCCACTCCCAGGTCTCTTTTCAGGAAAGTGGAGAGGTGGGGACTTGTGAGTGTTGAAGGGAAGAAAGAAGAAGAAGGGTTCATGTGTGTGTTTGTGTCTTTTGTGTAGCTTGTTGGTGGCTTAAAAAAAGAAGAAGAAGAAAAAAAAAGAGTATAAAGATGTGTTTTAACTTTTAAAGAAGCTTTAAAGAATCAAAGTTTAATTAGCTGATATTCAATCAGTGAATTTAAACATAAAATTGGATTATCAATTTGTCATTTATCCAGAAGGCTACACAGTGGTTAGCTCCACTGCCTCACAGCAAGATGGCCACTGGTTTTATAGATGGATGGAATTTATATAAAAAAAATAAAATAAAAAAAATAAAAAATTCTGGCTTCAGTCTTTTAGGGACCTAATACACCCAGCTTATATTAAACTTTCACGCCCTTCTGTTCAGCTGAAAATCTATCTTGTATTTTTAGTATGTGCCTCTGTCCATTGCCATATTCTTCCAACCATTTTGACATGTGTGCAAACATTTATTTTAACACAAAACCTTTTAACATGGGTGTGCATGTTTTATTTAAATTGTATTAACATGCTAAAATTATGTAAAACACTAATAATAAATACTATAATATCACTTTACTACTAGACTATAACACTATCAGCAAACTAATGTAGTTATTGTCATACTATATACTTATAGGCTGAGGAGGACCTTCAGTTGACAGGTCAGAAGTGAGTACACGTTGAAATTATTTTATAACTTATTATTATTTATTAATCCTTTTTGGCACAGATAGAAATGATTATGTCCTAAATACATTTTGTATTGAAGAAGCCTGTAAAGTGTGTTTTGTTTATCTCTATATATATTAATAAAGGCAGTGTTAGAAACTTAGCTCAAAAAGAGAGGAAATTTGACTTGGTGGATTAATTCTTAAAAAAGCTTGCTCTCTTGATTGGCTACGCTCCGTTCCACGTCACATTTCACAATCACAATTCAGGAGTCGTCGGCTATCCCCACAAGATATTTGGTCATACTTCTGATTGTCAAGCCTGGCCTGTTACGGAGCCGATTTTCAGGACGAATTTTCTCCCAACACACCTCAGACCAAATGATCATTTTATAGGAAAATCTTATAAGACTTAAGATAATCGGGCGTTTGCCGTCCTTGGTCGGGAAGGGGCAAAATTGGGACAAAAACAGCCTGATATTCTTTATGTGTGTACCCAGCTTTACTGGACAAGCAAGGCTTGTCATCCTTACTGAGAATTTGCAACCAGTGGCTATCCCATCTCTACAGTTTGGGACTGAACACCATCCTTTAAGATGATAACACTCATCCCACAGAGCTGGGTTTATCAGTAATTACCTCTAGAATTTGTGAGTGAAGAGATGAAATAACCCGCCTGTAGTCCTGACCTCAACCTCAATGATCACTTGTGGAATCAGCTTGGACACGCTGTTTGTACCACAATAACCAACACAATCACACTGACAGACTTGTGCTGGTTGAAGAATGGGATGCCATCCTACAGCTGTGTGTGAGCAGCATGAGAAGGAGCTGCCGGACAGTTGTGTATGTTGTGCTGTTTATGCTTCTTCTACATGCAACTAAGGCCCCTGCTTGTTATATAGCACATTTAGTGCAACCCCAGCTGCCCAAAGTGCTGAAGAATAAAACAACTAAATTAATTAACTTCAAAATTGACAAAATATGTCCTCCAATCCTCCAACCCAATAATGACACTGAACAAGAGCCAACAGCAGAATAACCTGTTTGGTATTGGCAGAGAAGATTTGGCAAGTTTTTTTTATGGGAGCCAACCCATAAACTCAACCCTGCCTCTCATAACACAAATGCAATTACCTTACACGTGTGGTAACATTTAAAAAGGAAATAAAAAGACTTTCCAACTTCACAAGATTTATTGCCAAGAACCATTCCTACAACAAAGAAATAATCCACCAAACACAGATTTTCTTACTTTTTTCACTGAGTTTATATGTCATGTGTGAATCAAATTGGTGGGCTCAGACTCTACAGAGATTATGAACTTTTAAATGAAGATAACAGGTGTAGTCCATACAGCCATTTTTCTTAGGCTTTTATTTATTCTCTTATTTACATTATAGTTCCACTTATTTGTTCAGGTGAGGAATTATTTGACAAAAGCTTAAAAAAGTCTTTAAATTTTGAGACAATATTTCAGGGAGTGATTTTATGGTGTATTGTACTTGCATATAAACAAATTCTATGGCAATCACAGTTTCCACTTGAAAAGAAAAGCTGTCGTTTAAGTGACTAGTAATAGCAATCTTTGCATGAACCGAATGACAACATGCGCACTGAATGCCAGTTTAAAGAAGGATGTGGTAATGTTAGAAATGTTGACTCACAGTGTAGTGGCAGTCTCCTCTTTCCCAAAGGATGGCTTTGCTGACAAAAGACACATAGATGGGTCTCTGCAAGAAAATGACAATAATCCAAATTATGATGCATAATTATTTGCAAGAAGATGGTACACATTCTCGTTTGAAAATAGATCTATGGGGCTTATCAATTAAGGAAGTTTGGATAAGTCTGCTAAAACAAACTTAACGCCACACAATAAGTAAGTTCTCTGGAGACATTTAAACCCCTCCCAGTGCTTTAATAACCTCTCTATCTTGATTATTGAGCAGCTGAGAAACACCCGAGTTCCTACAGCAGGAGCTGAGGATTTTTTGATGAAGTCTGCTCTCCCACACAGACACTTTCCAACATCTGCCTAATGTCTGCTTCACATCTTTTTTAACAAGCAGGTCCATCACAGGACAGTATGGTGGCCTTATGGTCAGGGTGCATCAGTATGACCTGTGGAGCTGGATGCTGAGTGTTAACTCATCAATCAAGGGGGACACATCACAAGCCATTGCCCAGCAGCTCATCCATCTCTCTTTGCAGCTCCTGGCAGCTCCCAGAAGCACAGAGTCAGCTCCAGTCGATCCACTGCAGGGAGCAAGAGAGCAGATCCTCCCAGGATTCACCCTTCATTCATGGGCTGTAACCCCAGAACAGAGTGGGTGACAGGGGGTAAGAGGGGCTTGTAAGGTGGAAGACAATGGACCTTCACTTGCATACATGTGTGTTTTCCTTTCCTCTGAAGTGTGTTGGTGTTGAGTCCTCTGCCAGCTTGTGTCAGACCCTCAGTCCCCAATTGAGAGACTAGAGGGCAGCGTCGGGTCTAGCCATCTCATCGCCTTTGTCTACTGGCTTTAATTATAACATACCTGTTGTATTTAACAAAGCACATCATGTATAATTATACACATTATGCCAGAAATGCACCACATCTCTTCACTCTTAATAGAAGCCTTAATGGTAGCTGAATAATGAACTAACCGGGAAAAACAACCAGTTTCCCAGTTCAACATGGGTTCTTGTGGCCCCAGGATCTTGATGTCACTAATTATGCTGAATGCAAAATCAAGTGCATTTTCAGACAGAAGAAGATGAAGTGGTTGGGGGGTTGGGACAGATTTGACAAGAATGTGGAAAAGGCTGCAGATGAAAAAGGATAATATTCAAATCATTGTAAATATTCAGATATGACAAAGAAATACTGGGTAAATTTTCATTTTCAAATAACGTTTTTTAACGACCTGTTTCCTAACCCCACCCCCCCTGAAGTTTTCACATGTTGAAGTGGTGCAAGGTGAAAAACATTAGCATCAGTTTAGATTTCTGCCTGAAGTCTAGACTATGTTTGGGATTTTAAAAGTGAAACTAGCAACACTCTTTTCAAAACATAAATATAATGTGCCTTTCTCATGTTGTCCACATCGTTTATTTTAATTCCAAATCTTTAGGAATTAACTGAGCATTCACTCAGTTAGCTAAAAATATATCAAATCAATATGTTGTAATATTCCATGACATCCCTCACAAATGTTCTTTATGTGTTATGTTTTTATGCCACTTTATATAAATTTTTCTACTTTTTTACACCAAGTTCCTTCTTTTCACCAGACCAAAAATATGTAGTACAGCTAAGTCAAAAAGGATTTTGCTCCATTAGCTCAAACAAAATTGCATTAATCATTGACTTTGTTCTGCCTTTGATGGCAGCATTTGACCCATCATCATAAACACAACTCATAATCCCATAGAGGGTTTGTCTAAAGTGATTGCTGCTCCTCTTTTCCTTGTTCAATTCAGATGATGAGATTAGGGAGATTCCTGGCAGATGGGATTTCCACTGTGCATGTGTCGACAGCACGTATCCCCCCTTTTCCACTCAAACTCCACCTCAAGGTGCTTCCTGTCAGATCTATTGAGTTGAGAGCAGCGTGGGCTGCAAGACTCAAGTGGACAGGAAGAGCTGTGTTGTCAGTCCAAGCCAGTAGGGGGTAATATGGTCATATATGGTCAGTCTTATCAATAATGAGTAGGTGGAAGGAGCCAGATCAAATTACCAATTTAGAACTAATCACCAAAGTGGTGGCTGGTCTTTGCTTTATCCACACTGCTTTGTCCTCTGTGGTGATTCTCGCCACCATCTGTCTCTCTTTCTCAGGGGAGTCCTTCCTTCTCTCCTGAGCACCACACTGGATGTTTTATTAAGTCTGTTTCACCTGATTACACCCTGTCTGTGAGTCAGCGTACATTAATAAGCATTTAATCAACATTTAATTACGGGAGCAGGCGTGGAACAGGGAGCTGTAGTACAGACTTGCATCCTGGTGAGGTTAAACACAAGGACGCACATTATGCACATGACTCCAGGTAGGATCTAGTTTAAACAAGTTACCTTTAAGTCTGCGTAAATATTTCAGTTCAGTTAGTTTATAAAAGCAGAGAATCACAAAAAGTAATCTCAAAGCACTATTAAATAGTCCAATTGAAAGCAGTTACAATACAATTACAATTCATTTCATAATATTTTATCTTAGCTTAGGAATTTCATCTAAACTTATTTAAGCCTTATTAAGCCTCTTATGAAGCTGGCTAAAATATTTTTGTTCCGTCATCAGCTGCTTTGATAATAACCTTAAATCACCACTTTGGATGTAAATCTCTGGATTAATTGGGGATGTCTCAACTCATTTGACTTACATACTTAAAATATAAACAAAAAACTTTTTTTAAATTTTCTTTACGGTATTAATGAAGAAACTGCTGATATTACATATGTGAGTATTCAGATATTAGACTGTTTGATTTCAGTTTTGTTTCTTTAGGTCTCAATCAATTCATGATTCAAAACGATTCTCAAATCTAAAGCCTTTCTTGTTGGCTTGTGAGGTTAGAAGGGTGACAGATCATTAAAATATCCCTTTTACCATCATCTTTTAAGGACACCAGAATGGCTAAGACCGGCTCTACTGGAAAGAAAAAGGGGGCATTCACACCAGGATAGTCCAGTGGACCTCAGTCGATAACGATATCATGCTGATAATATCGTGCATCTCTAAAACAGATCATACTTTTGGCCGTCAACTACCTTAAGGTGAAGCCCAGCTGATTCACATTCTCTTTGCCATTCAGAGCTACAACACAAACTACATGAGGGTTGACCAAAGAGCACACAGTGGTCAGTATTTTACTGCCACAGTGGAGTGGCTGATATTTCTTCTTTTTTTCATCTCTGTCTGAATGTATCCTATGATGCTATGTTGAAAACATACATCTACAAAAGACATTTATGCATCTCAAGGATTAAGTTGACATGACCAAACACACAAAGTAAAACCAGCACCAGCTTTTCTATTTTGGCAGTTTTGTAACTATTGTCAAACAGTTGATGTGCTATAAACACACGTTGTGTTGTCCTGTATGAAATTAGTGGTGAAGCAATGAGTTTATCAGCTGTGGGGCATCTTATGAACTCAATTCACTGTTTCTGCATCTGCTTGTCTGTTTAGATCTTGTCATCCTCACCAGTCCATAAGGGTCACTGGTTCACTTTGCAGCCCAAATATTTCTCATCGCATTGACAAAGCACATTGGGATATTTAAATAAGAAATAAAATAGTGAACTAAGAAAATGTAATGGGAGAGCAAAATGGATGGACTAGATTAGTATTGGAGTAGATTTCTATAGGGCTTTTCATTGATTCCATTATCTGTTCAATCTATATTCTTACTTGGTGGTGGTAAGCTACATGCATAGCTACAGCTGCCCTTGGGCAGACTGTAGGAAACATGGCAGCTACTGCACGCCAACAGCTTCTCTGATCACCACAAACATACCTCTACAGTCGGCTGTAAACTCATTACATACTCAGGCATGTAAAGCTTTTGTACAGAAAACCCAAAAGGAAGTATGAACAGGATCGCGTTCACATCTGCAGAACTTCAATGAATCTGCGTGCACAGGTGCAGAAACTACGCAGCCAGTGTTGAAATGTCAGCATTTAGTACTGAATGAACTATTTAGGTTAAGCATCAATGGTATGCTGACCAAGCCGAACCCAACATTCACGCAACACTGTTCTGCTACAAACATCTCAGCCTGGAACTTTCAAAATGTTTCCAGTTTTTATTGATCCAGGGGAAATTATTGCCTCTGTTAATTTAGATGACAACATGTTTTTCCCCCAATGAGGCTGGAGAATTTGGTGGTAAACACTGCATTTATTTATTTTATTTTTTTTCGTTGTTGTTTTTTTCTTCCTGAATGAATGCAACAATTAGATTTTAACTAGTATTTAATTAAATTCAATTTAAAAATGGGACACTGAAATAGCTTTAAAAACTATAAAAGCAACAATAAAAAATAAAAAAAAAACTAAATTAATTAAAACATGACAGTAATTTGAGAATGAATTATATAGACTACCCTTATCTTTGAAATTGAGTAACTATTGACTGCTCATGACATAAATCAGGCAGATAATTCATTGGCAAACAGGCTGACACTGAGACCAAAGGGCAACACAGTCTCTACAGCAGGCAAAACTTTAAAAGCACACCAAAGGAACAATGCAGAACAGCAACTGAGCAGGTCCAGTTGAAAAAACAATCACATTAACGGCAAAGTTATCAATAGAAACAAAAGGCAAGCGGGACCACCTCAGCATGGCTTTGGCCAGGTTACAGCCAGAGACATAATAGACCAGAGAAGACCAGATTGAGAGAGAGAAAGCCTGAGGTCAGCTATAATGAGCCATGAATGCGACCATCCAACCAATCCCATTTACTGTGGTTCATCCATGGAAAGGTTTCTGTCCTGCCTAGAACCGGTGTTCTATGTGTTCATGTTGGGGTCTGGGTCAGGATGCTGCAAGGACTCTGTGACCCTGAAATGAGCTCTAGGAGTCAGTAAAGACCCCCGCAGACAGGACAGAGCTCCTTTTATGCTTTAATCTGCAAGCAAGTAGGATCAATATGGTGACTGTTGGTGCTGGAATTGTGTGCTGGGAAAAGCGGCCCAGCCACTTTAGACGTCTCACAGGGGGCTGGCGCACCCTGACAAAAGCCCAGCTCTGTTGCCACCACTGGCCACAATGACCAGTGGGACACTGGCACACCAGCAGCTAACCTACTTAACATTCATTAGTGTCAGAGAGGTGGACAGATGCTCCAGGACTTACGGATCTTCTCTCTCATGTTCTCTGCATGGGGTTCATTCAGCATCGTTTGACGTGTCTTTTATTTGAGATATTGGAATTGTGGGTGGTGGCGGCATCAGCTGTGGACTTAGGAAGAGCTGGGTGGGCATGGGTGGACTCACCCTGTGCAGCCTGTGGTGTGCAGAGTTGGAGCCATTGGGCAGCCAGGTGCTCGTGCCGACGGGATGCCTAGGCTGAGCCAGAAGCCTCGGAGGATGCTTGAAATCCTGATTTCTGGAAGATCCTTTTTCACATAGAGGCTCCAGAGCTCCTCTTCTCGTAAAAGAAGACATGTCCAAAATAATCGAGTCTTTCACTCATTTTCTTTTTCAAAAAATGACCTCAAACTAACTGAATGTGCCTGTAAACATGTTAAGTCTTATGTAACACAACTTAAGGCTTTGCAGTTGTACTTGCAGCAGGAGCTGAGCATTTTGTTCTCTGTGGGAGGACAAAAAAATGCCGCTTATTAGCTTATTGCTGTTAATAATTACCATGCAGCTAAACTGGTAAGACTTTCAAGTTTGCTTCCTTGGCAAAAACAAGAGCACAATAAATGTGCACAAGAACACTGTCCCTGTCTGAGTCTGAAACAAACTGTTCAGACAAATAAAGAACATAAACCTATGTTTTATCCACATGTACACAAAAAACAAGGGTAACCGTTAACTAAAGCTTTCAGTTAAGAAGTGAACAGCACTGTAGAGCCACTCAATGACAAAGGCCAGAGCAGAAATTAGGACCAGCTGGACAGAAAGACAGCTTTTCAACCCGATTCCAGACACAACATGGATTAGGTTCTGGGCTGCTTTACAGTGGAATAAATCTCCTGGCCTTAATTACATTAGAGGGCATATAGTGGCAAGCTCTGAGGAAACAATGGACCCTATCAATTCCACCAATTATAGTTGACCAGAGTGTGTGTGTCTGTGTGTATGTGTGTGTGTGTGTTTGCATCCTCTGAACAGACCTCAATCTGCATCTGCATCAAAGCTCATTATGTAGAGTGTGTCTTCAGCTTGATGCTTCTTCTTTAGGTTTGTAGTGCAAGGAAATCCAGGTAAATATGTTCTTGGTATAACATTAACAAGGGGATGAGGACAAGTAAGAAGAGGTGAATGGTTCCCATGGTGACAGACCAAACACCTGAAGAAATAATGCAATCATCTACCTACACAACACCTATTTCTAAATTCTGCTGAAAAAAAACTTATACAGTCTAGTTTTTTCATTCGTTGGTATGCATCTTCTACAAAATGAGCTACATGAGTAACTAAAATGCTATAAACATTTTAAAATGACAGAAAGTAGGTGTACCAGTAATTTTTAAAAGGTAGTTCTATGACTCAACCTACGTCATGCACTAAAGCCTTTTGAGACAATCTGAGATCAAGACCTCTCTTTTACATCTCCCTTCATAATGCAGACTCTGCCTGAGATCTCTCTCTGTTCAGCCCTGCAGGGGTTCAGCAGAGCAGTTTGGGTAATCCAGATGCCACAATACCAGTTGCTAAGACACCTACAGATAATGCTTTGTGCGAGGATGAGTGTGGAGAGTTTGAGTATATATGTGGCAAAAAGTTTAATGAATATTAAGAAAGTAAAAAGTGGTTTACAAAGTTCTTTTTATAGTTTACAATTGTTGTTCCTAGTCCTTCTTTATAGTTACTATGTCTTTTTAACCTGTTTTATGTAAATTTTCAATTAAATTTTCATTTGTAATTTATATTTGATTACTACCACTAATCATACATTTTTATTTGAACATATATATTATTTTTGTAGCACTTATAAGCAAACAGTCCAAACTGAGTCTTCGGGACACCTTGGCCTCAGACTGTGTACCCAGTGGTGACTTTTTCCAATGTAGAGGACTAACTGTGTGAAAGCACGAATGTTAAGTTGAACCATGATACTTTTCCAGGCCCTAAAGACGTCTTTTTTGTGGCAAAACCCAAAAACTGTAAAATGAAGTGGGTGCAAATATTAAAATTGTATTTTTGTAACTGTAACATTAAACCTTGATACAATGCACAAAAATGAGTTCTATAAAAATGACTCCCTTTACTTTTTATAAATAGAGGAATCGGCTACAAAGACAAAACTGTGCAAGACTTAAGACTGTTGATATTTGTCATCTTTAAGGAATTAATAGGGATCTACTTTCTGGAACTGCAGTTTGTAGGCTGTATCTGTTAGCTTAACTTTTTAGCCTTCCATGCTGCAGCTTAGTCTAAACCAGGGGTTTCAAACTCTGGTCATCAAGGGCCACTGTCCTGCAGGTTTTAGATTTTTCCATTCTGTAACACAACTGACTCAAATTAATGGGTCATTATGTGGAACAAGCTGTTGGATTTATTTTATTTCAATCAGGTGATTTAGAGCAGCAAACATCTAAAACCTGCAGGACAGTAGCCTTTAAGGACTGAAACCTTTCTGCAACCTATTTCTCCGAGGTGTGATTTTCTTGGATTGAGAAAGAGATCTTTGCTTGCATCTGGAAAATGTTGGAACATGCAAGTATAGATCACAACAGTGGTCTAATGTTAAATTACAATTTATAATTTGACATTGCTGTTAAAAAGTAGCTCAGATATACCAGCAATTTATACTTAGTTGTCTTTTGATAAAAACAAATTATGATACCAACAACATAACAAAGACAACAAATATCACACCAGCATCTATCCATCTTCTGTTAGCACCATATTTTGTGTACTGTACTGTAGGTACTCTGAGAACAAAGAGAACTCTTGAATTTTCATTGAATGGATGAGTAAGTCCTTCAGGGATCATTGGCATTCCTTTGTCAAGATGTGATGATTATAACCGTAAAGCTTCTTTTCCCTCAGTCTGAAAAGCACTTTGCAAGTGCAATGAGTGTATGCGAAAGGCAAAGCAGGCTGGAAAACCAAACCAATGACCTAAAAACAACTACACCTTTTAAGTTTTATCTGTAATTACACTAAAAAATAAATGTTTCCTTAGTTCATAGATGAACCCACTGGTATCTGGTATATTAGCCACTGACTTAGCTGTGATGTTGCATGCACATGCATGCACACTTTCACAAGAATAAACACATACATCAGCACACAAAAGCTGACAAAGCCTTTCACAAAACACATAAAAATACCATTACAAGGGCCTTCATGCTGCTCTAAGAAAAACAGCCCTGCCCACTGCGTGCTGCCTTTTGTCAGATGTGAGACCCAGAATCAAAGAGCGGTGACCTGCATTGGCTGTGGGCGGAAGGCCTGCAGGGAGTCCTGTGCTGACTCCAAACCTCGGTTACCATGCCATGCTGGGAGGCTCCACTACCCTCCCTTCTCCTACCCCCTGGTTAGCTCTGTTATTTCCTCATCTCATCAATCTGTCAGCTAAGCTCTTTGACACACTGCGCAATATGGCCCCAACGTTTTTCAATCCATGCCCTCTCTTTCAATATGGTTGCAGCATTTCAAGATTAGTCAGCTCATCCACGAGGGCAGCTCCCCTGGTGCCTCAGGACCGGAGGTGAGGGTGGTGTTGGGAAGGGCAGCAGCAAATATAACAGCTATCAGCAGTTCTGAGATCTTAAAAGCCTTCATGTTTTCCTGCACAGAAACAGGTTGGCATGCTGTAAATAAGAGTCACACATAAAAATGAATACTCATTCCAGACATTTGCTAGCTTTCTTTATGTTGGCTTATGTTTAAGGGCTGTTTTTTGGCATGCCTACTCTGGTTGTTGCTGAATTAACAGCAAATTTATAATTTGGAGGCAATTCATTGCTGGCCGATCTTTAACAGAACATTGTCTAAGTATGTTTACATGACGCTAGAGAACACGAACTATTGTGTTCCTGTGTTCCTCAGAGAGGGGTGAGCCTGAAACAGAACTGATGTCATCTTCCCAAAGTGTCAAAGTAGTTTACAAAAGAAGGATCCACTACATCAGTAATATGAAAAAACTGAAAATGTGGGCCACTGTCACTCTCTGCACGAGGCCTGTACTACAAAGCTGAACAATATCAAATAAATTCTGTTCATTTCATTCGTACAACAGGGACTTGTTCCCAAGTCTGTTTAGCTCCACTAGGGCTGCATCTGAAATAATGAGGTCAATAATAACGGTGACAGATGGCAAAACTGCAGAAGCATGAATTTATGGAATGCACAACCACTTGTGCCGTCATGGTGAGGAATTAATATTCCAACACCAAACATGTTCATACGGGGGCGTTGAGCCTCAGAAGAACTGAATGGAAAATATAAAGGAAAAGAAGAAACTGAGGAAGCGCTCTGACCGAAACGACTGTGCCGTAATAAAGTGAAATTGAGTAATCAGAGTGCCGTCTGTTTATGTTGTTGGATGAATTATTATTGTATAATCTCAAGAATTTATGCATTAACAGAGCAGTCAGTTTTCTGCGAGCATTCCTTTCTGGCTGTTGCTACATCAACAGCTTTTCCTTTGGCCTCTTCATATTTTTGAATTCTTCATATTTTTTTAAGAAAAAATGTCTGCTCCTCCATGGTAAAGTCAGCTGTTGTGCAGGGTTTCTCTGTGTTTGCGATTGGTCAAACGCTGCAAGCAGCCCTTCTTTTATGTAAGCGCACATTGATCAATATGGGAAAATCCTGGGTTGAATTACAGAGTTGATAACCTGCTTCATAGTACCGCTTATCAGGATTGCAAATGTCTGGGTAAGTCAACCCAAGTAACACAAAAATATCCCAGGTATCTTAATCCTGCTTCATAGTACAGGCCTCAGTTCTTGCACTACGAGCATCAATCAGAAATGCATTATATTATTTGTAGCTGCCACCCCATATAAAAAGGATTACAGTAGCAAAAGACATGTCTTTATGGATATACATACTTTTGGAATTGAAGTCTACATCATGATCAAAATTGATATTGATCAACACAGAATATTGTGATATTTTCTGCTGTATAACTCAGCCCTACCAGTGTCAAATAATCCAACTATAACTCAGCTCCTCGAGTATGTGTACTAGGACAAGAATGGAGGTCCAATTAAATGACTAGGTTTAGCCAAAACAATGGCTTGACTTAACTGTACATGTAACCGCAACGATAAAGACATGTTAATGCACTGTAAAATGTACAGGAAAAGGTTATCTGCTAATGACAGCTGATGTAAAAATGCAACTAAATGTGAAATTAATATTAGCAGCTACTATTAAAGATAATCTAAAAACAAAGCCTGAGGCCATCGGTGCTCTTTTTCAAGTTCTACAAAAAATAAAAACAAACTCATTTTTGCAGCCAAATAAATAAACTCAGTGAGTTTTACATTGATTTGGTGTTTTACAATGTCACGCCTACTTTGTGGAGAAGTGAGTATTTTTTTGGCTGCAGTATAGTTTCTACAGTCTACTTCATCTTCATCTTTTCTTTTTGTTTATACAATTCCAAAATTTGAAGCAAACATGTTCTCCCTAGAGGGAAGTCTGACAGTTTACCTAATGTAAGATTCATTCATTCATTTCATATATATTAGACTAAGGGTCTACTCTAAATTAGAGGGGCACTCAGAGTGGAACGCTCCACTCTATCATGAGACTTTAAAGATAGTTATCCAGATTCACACCAAAATGTGATGAACTTTCTTGGACAATGCTTAATCTCTCTAGGTACATTAAATAATCTTGTAGTTTGCTTAGTTGACCAGTAGAGCACTCCCTCTTACTGTACAAACAATAGAAACAAATAGTTACAAACACTAGGTTAGATAAAAGCTGCAAAGTGGAAAATGTATAATTTGTCTACCCAATGTTTACACAAAATATACGTCAGCTCGTCGTGTTTTTAGTTTGATTTGAATGTATCTGGTCATGAATTTAAAAGTGCCTTTTTTAATATCCAAAATTCATTAAACAACTTTATAACATTTTATTTATAACATTTATATCCCATCTGCCAAAGCATTCAACTAAGCAAATGACCTGGGATTACTGAACTCACTCAAGTTCAGGTTCAAAAGGGTTTTTGTAACCAAAGATTAGACATAACAGACTGAATGGTTAATTTTATCATCAATAGATAGGGTTCCTCTGTGAAGGGATGGGTATATTCTAAGAAGATAATGCCAGAAATGGTCAACCAGTGATTCAGGAAAGATGAAAAATTATTGTCACACACAGATTGGCCACATCAGATTTTTGACTTTTGCCCCACAGGGAATCTTTGGGATTTGGTCAAGATGACTATGCAGCGGTATGACTCTCCCATCTTAAGCACAAGATTTTAGCAAAAAGCTGAAGCAACTCCTGGCATAAATGAATGTATAACGCTGCAGAAGCTTATTAAAACAATACCACAGCATAGTTGGTGCAACTAAATATTAAAGTAATATTTTTTCCTCCAGTCATTGAATCAATGGAAAAGAAAAGATATACCGATTTAAGATTTGGTCACTTGTGTATGCAGCAACAATTATATGAGAACATGTTGGACTGGACTCCATTCAGTCATTCAGTTTATTTTCAAATCAGGATGAAAAGAAAACTCCAAACTGTGCATGTCGTCTTTTCACTGATGACGCTCTTTAAAAGAATAGACAGCAAAAAAGTAAAAAGGAGCTGGGAAAGGGTGGAGGGGTGGAACGCTGCATAAATTTTACATGCACAAGGCAGCAGACAAAGTGATTGTTGCTTCCCCAAAACTTTTTTTTCTCCTCCAGAAAACACTTTGCTTGCTGAATAGGCACCTATTAGTGACTCCATTATAGGCACAGGGCTCTTGAATGGCTCCTCACTGTGCGTCTTTATCATAGTCAGGCCGTGAATGCAGCCAGCCCCCTCCTCCTGCAGCCCAAGCAAGCTCCTTACAGCCTGTATTGATAGGTGCTGGTGATGATGGTTGAAGCTGGGGGAGGAGAGGTGGGCTGCTACTTTCACCGCGTTGTGTGCTCCAGGTGTGGTGGGTTAAGCGTAGCGCTCTGCAGCTTCTATTGTCCCACACACTTTTCTTCACCACTTGTTTCACTAGAAAAAAAGATGATGTAGTGTTTTACATGCATTAGCTGATCTCCATAATGCCATTCCCCCGCCCTACCCCCCAAAACAAGTCAGGCCTCTGGCGAATCGCTGCACACTGCTTCAGAGCCCTGTATTGTTGCTGGATTATTCAGGGGTTAGCTGAAAGAAAGAGGCAGGGAGAGTGGGGTGTCTGTACTTTATCTCCAGGGGAGACAGGGGCTAAATAAGGAGCTTCTTTAAAGGAGTGAGTTACTGCTGCGAAATGCTTGAAAACACCTGCAGAAGACAAGCGCAGGGAGGCTGAGGCAAAGAACTCTGTTTATCTCCCATCCAAGACACTGTAAACTTAGCCTCTTTGAATGGAGAAGCTCCCATTTATCAAGAACTGCCCAATAACGTGTCACAACATTCCCCCTCACTTAGGCTCCTCAAACTCTGCTATATTAACAGACCCATCAGTATCTGTGTGAGTGAAAACACTGAGCAAACAAATATTTGTGTCTGTGTCATTCAACTTTGAAGTTATGTGTATACACAGTTGAAGGAGGGTGACACTACAAGTTAGCGAGACTTTATGATGAATATGAAAGCATTGTTCAGCCATGCTTACCTCCACAGGGAACCATCTGCTCCCTGTCAATGCATCACCTGCTCGTCTGAGCCGTCTCCAGGGCAACAAGGGGAGGGGGGGATTAAGAGAAGTTATGGCTTCGGTGGGAGGGGCTGTCACAGGGGACAGAGGGGAGGAGGAAGAGAAGGAGGAAGAGAAGGGAAACAGGTAACTGGACAAATGTCGTCCTCTGCTGGAGAAGATGGGGTTGCAGCTTTCCTGCCTGAAAACACATGTAGATGTGTCACGACAAACATCTGAGTAGCCACTTGTTCAGCACATTTTGAATGCTTGTTAAAAACTGTCTAACTTTTTTGTAAAATATTATTTTCAATTATTTTAAGCCTGGCCAAGATGACAGAGCAAAATATATATTTTTGATTATGATATTTAAAAAGCAGTATCTCATTCAAAAGAACATTCATCAGTTATGTTTATAGATCATTTACAAACTATACCTTTCCTGGAAAAGGTTAATTAGTGGAAGCGTTTATTTTTTAAAAAGATAACTCGTCAGTTTTTATTTACTTTGTTTAAACACTCATTGTGCACATTCAAAATGGCCATTTTGTTCATATTCAGTTGCTGGTGTGTCATCTGGTGCCGTAAAGTGAAGCACAGCTGTCACGCGATGTCCAGGACTGAAAATAAATATTCTATTCTACAGTCATTTAGCAGACGCTTTTATCTAAAGCGACTTACATTTGAAAGTAAGAACAACACAAGCATGAATTCAAACAAGATGGGACATCATAATTAAGTGATAGTCAGACTGCTTTGAGTCCAGTTGGACCCAGGTGCTGTCATGTAGTGCTAGAGGCAGAGCATATATATATATTTTTTTTTAAGTTTTTTGTAGGTTTTTTTTTTTTTTTTTTTTTTTT
The DNA here is from genome assembly GCF_017639745.1 of Melanotaenia boesemani. Taxonomy (NCBI): domain Eukaryota; kingdom Metazoa; phylum Chordata; class Actinopteri; order Atheriniformes; family Melanotaeniidae; genus Melanotaenia; species Melanotaenia boesemani. Next base: position 10,672,561 of record NC_055704.1, read on the forward strand.
TTAAGTGATTTTGTTTAAATACAAGATCACAATTTCATCACACAATATCATCTTGGGCATAAGTGCAAGCAGCTGAGTTGAACCAAAGAGGTTGACAAATCTTTCTAACTCATTCTGTTGAGTAAAAGAGTTAAGCTAAGTGTGGAAATGCTCCTTAAACAACTGAGTCTTTAGCTTGCTCTTAAAAGTGGATAAGGACTCTGCGGATCGGAGGGAGTTTGGTAGATCGTTTCACCACCGGGGAACAACAGAGGAGAAGAGTCTAGCTACTGATTTTGCACCACGTTGTGGTGGGAGCACTAGGCGTTTTTCGCTGGCAGAGCGTAACTGTCGAGAGGGAGTGTAGCTCTGGATTAGGGAGTGAAGGTAGACCGGAGCCGTTTGGGTTATTGTTTTGTAAGCCAGAAGCAGAGCTTTGAATTTGATGTGTGCTGCAACTGGAAGCCAGTGAAGAGCAATTAGCAGCGGAGTGATATGAGCTCTTTTGGGCTGGTCGAAGACCAGATGTGCTGCTGAGTTCTGGATCATCTGCAGAGGTTTAACTGAGCATGCAGGCAGGCCAGCCAGTAAGGAGTTGCAATAGTGAATGCGTGACATTACCAGAGCCTGGACCAGGAGCTGGGCCGTGTGTTCAGTCAGGTAGGGTCTGATCGGCAAGACTGGGCAACCGAGGCAACATGGTCCTTAAAGGTCAGCTGGTTGTCTACCATGACACCAAGATTCCTGGTAGAAGACGTAGGCACAAGTGTGATAGAGTCAAGCTGCACGCTTATCTGTGGTGGTAAAGAAGGATTGGCTGGAAAGACAATAAGCTCAGATTTAGCTGAAGGTGGTGATCCTTCATCCATGCGGACATATCAGCAAGGCATGCTGATATTCGCAATGAGACAGTTGTGTCGTCAGGTGGGAAAGAAAGGAAAAGCTGAGTGTCATCTGCATAGCAGTGGTAGGAGAAACCATGAGAGTTAATGACTGCACAGAGTGAAGAGGTGTACAGTGAAAAGAGAAGAGGGCCAAGCACCGAGCCCTGAGGCACCCATGTTGTCAGCCCATGTGATCTGGACATTCCCCCTTGCCAAGATACTTTGAATGATCTCCCTGTGAGGTAGGATATAAAGCACGAGAGGACAGATCCTGAGATGCCAAGCTCTGAGAGTGTGGAGAACAATATATGATGGTTGACCGTGTCAAAGGCAGCAGACAGGTCCAGCAGTATAAGGACTGAGGATTGACCAGTGGATCTGGCAAGCCGTAGGGAATCAGTAACTGCAAAGAGAAAAGTTTCAGTAGAGTGGCCTTGCCTATAGCCAGACTTATATGGATCAAACAGGTTGTTGTCTTGGAGGAACTGTGAGACCTGACTGAAGACGGCATGCTCTAGTAATTTAGACATAAATGGAAGCAGTGAGGCCGGCCAGTAGTTTTCAACCTGGGCTCAGTTGAGTGTGGGTTTCTTCAGCAGCGGGGTAACCCGAGCTTGCTTGAAGGCAGAGGGAAAGACACTGGATTTAAGAGAGATAGTTGCAAAGTGTGATTTTTTTTAGCTCAGAGACACTGCAAGACAATGGCAGTTCCAGGAATGTGCATGAAGAATGTCAGTGTGCCATCAAAAAAAATAAGTCAGAAGCACAGAGTTTTAAATATTAGACATTTATGTAGTGTTACTTTAAAGCAGTGGTTCCCAAACCTTTTCTGCTGGGCCTCCTTTTTTAATCAACAGTAATGTCAAGCACAGTGATTCTAGATTTAGGGAAGGTGGTAAACTGCAAAGAAAACTGCTGCTGCTCATATTTGTGAAATATTTGTCACAGATCATAGAAAACATTCATGTGTGAGGAAATGACTTCTCATACAAGGGTTGATTAGCAGCTGCAGAGTACTTCCCCTTTTGTGTGTTTTCATGCAGGTTTTGTGTGATGAGCAGACTGAATAAGGATCAATCACAGGGATTTTATTAAGTCTGTGTTTCTCCACCTACAATGCAACATGCGTTGTGCCAGCAGCGGCTGTGTAAACACTGACCCGAGGACAGCTTGGTAGGCAAACATGCAGGAGTTGAAGAGCATGAACACGACACTACAGCCAGGAGCATCACTGAGTAACAGGAGCCTGAACTTTTAACCAGATGTAGTGTTAAAAGGAGGTGAAGTACACATTGTTTTATGTCCAGAGCCTTTAAAGATACAGCAGTTTCCTTGCTAGAGATTTTTCACCTACTCCAATATTTTGATGTAATTTGTATTGAGAAGAGCATTTGATCCTGAAAACGGCTTAAATTACTTTAAACAAAACTTTGATCTATCATCTGAGACATAAGTGTTTCAGACTAATATTATGTGTTTTTGTTTAAAAGCACTTGATCTTCTTATTGTTTGACTTATAGACAATAAAATGTATGTGCCATGAATGCAGAAAAAGTGACCAGTGTGGCACAAAAGGAGTACCAAAAGGAGCCTTGTGCATTCTGTTAGACACAACTTATGTAACGAACAAAAACATGGCTCAGGTGGTGACGCTGGAGGTTGAAGAGCAGTCTCTTCCGACAAATGACTAAAAGAACAATATTGAGTGAAATCAGGATGAATAAACATACCAAAACCAATTTAGTCTCAGTTTTACCCCCTTAAGCTAGTTACTTCCTTCATTTCCTTAACTGACTGATTTTTAAAAACACAATTAGATTTATTTTATTGTCAGAAAGTCAGTATTCATTGTCTGCAGCTTGAACTTCAAAAATCTACAATTTCAGGGATATCCTATTTTTGTTTAAATGTTTCAGTATAAAAGAAATAAATTTAAAAATGCTCCAAATCCAAGATCCGCATTTTATTTATTTAAAATAAGCATAAGGATATTGATCCAACTTGTATCAGATCAGGACAGGTATTTGTAAATGTGGTGTTTCTATCAATACCTCTGCACTTATGCGATATGAACATTAATAACATCCCCAAAGTAATGAAGTGGTTAATCATCCCTGGAAGTTTCCCATCGTGGATAAAAATCTGGCATAGCTCCTAGACGTTTGGGACTTCCAGGTGACACACGGACTGCAGATGAGCCGTTAGCCACACTTGAATGCTCACCTGGAGCTGCTCTCCACAGACCCTGTGTGACACAGAAAGTCTGAGTGACAGGTGAAAGTGACCACAACTGAAGGAAAGAAACACCTTTTGTGTTTGGTCACAGAACCAGGCAAAGGCGGTGACCCAGGTCCCCCACCCGATGAGCTCATCAGCCTGAGGACAAGAAGTAAGGGCCTGAATGATTCTTCACATCAGTTTAACGTCCCCCAACAACCACAAACCTGCAGCATCACCCCCCATAGTAAGTCACCTCAGGTTTGGTCCTTAAACCAAACTTTATCTGATCTCCATCTTTGTTAAATCTGTAGAAAACAAGATGACCAAAACAGCCAAGAGAAACCCACCTGCAGGTAACCTTACAGCTGTTATCTGTAGCATATTCTGCAGAGCTGACAAAGCAGCTGATTTTCTTTTTAATCTCTTTAATGACTTTCACATCAAACACAAATTAAGTGCAGAAAATTTCAATAATCAGCAGCAGCTGCTTTTGGCTGGAACTTTGAAGCCCACCTGAGGATTCAAGTCAGTCCTGAAAGACGTTTCAGCTCTTTTAGTTCCAAACAATTGCTGAAGTGCGTGGACAGATTTGTGCACTTTCACTTAAAGGCCCAATTTTATCATAAGTTTCTGTAAAAAATGTATAAAAGTTAGAGGTGTGTCAGGTAAAGCCATCAAACATCCATTAGAGATAATGAAACAACAAGCCCCAAGGCTTAGATCTGTAAAAAGCTTGTTTTTGTTTTGGTCATGTTGAGTCTCTGAAGTCCAAACTTGGTTATGGGTCATTTCAATCCAGTTCAATCCACTTTGTTAAATTCTATATGGCTATAATCCAATGCAATCCAATTATGTTACTTAAATTATAATCTAATTATTGTTAAGTTCAAAGCAAGTGAAACTCACTTTCTTTAATCAGGCCAATTTGTGTAGAGCCTAATGTAGTCCAAGTCTACTTTATTGTAAACCAATTTAACACTATTAATTGTAATCCAGTCCAATTCCGTCCAGTTAACTGTTATTGAAGTATTGTCTAATTTAAGCTCAGCTATTATAATTTTAATATGCAAGGCCCATTCATAAAAAGTAACCTTGCTAAGGAAACTAACAGGGTGCATGTTCCCAGAAACGCTTCGAAACCAGGGATTGAACCATCAAACTCTGATTATATGGAAGGTCACAGCCACTCTAAAGGATAATGTAAGTGGTCACCCTAACTCTACCAGGCCCCTGAATCTGGAAGGCCCATTAGATAAATCTGTCCTCAACATCATTCATAATTTTGTCAATCCATCCAGTTTATGTTGAGACTTTCAGTTTGGATTAAAATAGTTTACCAGCTTGCTAACCAACAAGTGTCTTCATCACGAGGTTGCACCTACTGTGTCTCAGTATTTTCCTTCCTCACACAAACTTCACACTTCCTTGGAAATATTGATCCTGGGAGAGTTGCTGTCAGGGCCACGTGTGACAGCGGACACGACCACAGTAAGGGGTGACTTTTCTGGGTGTAAAATTCAATTATGCAGCGAGTGAGTGTGTCTGTTGTGAGTGGCGAGCGAACGGCTGCCCGTTCCCAGCATGTGACAAGGGGGTTAAGAGACACAGAAAGGCCTCCATTATCCCAAGTGAGAACGGCCCATGTGGCTGGCTGCATGGCCGCTGCTCTCATTCACTCCTCTTTACAACAGCGCTGCCGAAAGCCTACAAGTTTTATTCTCTTTCTCTACTCACACTCCTGTCTTCCCCCCTCCTCCTCTTCCTTTCCTGCTCTCAGAAAAGAGCCTCCACAATGCTGCTGGAGGCCTAAAGTGGATTCTTTAACACCCCCGTGGACAGTGCACATGTGGACAACATTCACAGGGTGTCTGTCAACTAGTCCATTAATCAACGGCATCTCATGAAAGCACAATTAAGTAGTTTCACAGCTCTATAAGTAATTATCATCTCTAAGCACCCCTGTTACTCCTAATGCACAGAAATGCCTTAAGCTGAGTCGGTTTTACAAGTGCAACAGCATTTCTCTAAAACATTCATGGAAGAAAAAAAAACTGGAGTTCCATAATCATGACAAAAGCGAAAAAATATTTAAGTGAGGACAGCTGCAGAGTGTTAGAGCCCATTCCTTATGTTTTTAGCCCATCAGCCTGCAAAACTGACTCACATCTGGCTGATCATTACTCTGAGAATGGATCCTCAGTGTGTGAATAAGACTGAGGCCCTATGGAGAAGGCCATTGAAGACGCAACACTGCACCACTTCTTGTGATAAATGAGCAATTGTGTCCTTCGCCATTAACGACGGTAAATGACGCTGTGAGGAGCTCTCCATCCACTGTACAATATGACGACAACACTGAGGAACCTTGGAAGTACAATGTGACATCCCGTTCCAGATGGGTTCATCTGCAAGCTGCTGAATAGTTGAGATGAGGAGGTGATTCATACAGAGGCCAATTGTAAGTCTTTATTGGAAGAAAACATAATGATTATGTGCAGTTTAATCATGCTCACGATACTGGAGAAGCGAAGCTGTGCAGGATTTCAAATGTTGTGCAATTCAAAGAATTTCTGTTAAAACAAACAAAACAAAGCATCCAAAAATTGATTTTGGATTCTGTGGCACACTTTTAGAGACAACCCCTGTTTCAGACAAATATAGGATGTTGAAATATGGAGTGAAATTATTTTCAATCAATCAATCCATCAAGCCATCCATCCATCCATCCATCTATCCATCTTCTATATTCCCTTATTCCAATGCAGGGTCACGGAGGTCTGGAGCCTATCCCAACAGTTACTAGGTGAGAGGCAGGGTGCACCCTGGACAAATCACCAGTCCCATCGCAGGGCCAACACAGAGAGCTAAAACAACCACTTTCAGCTCACACCTAAGGAAAATTTAAAGTGAACAATTAACTGAACATGCATCTCTTTGGACGGTGGGAGAAAGCCAGAGTACTGGGTGAGAACCTTTGCATACACAAAGAGAACATTCAAACTCCTCACAGAAAGGTCCGGCTTGCTCCTCCCTAGCCAAGATGCGAATCAGGAAGTTTCTTGCTTTGAGGTAGTGGTGCTAACCATGTACCTCAACTCATTTAAACAATATATTAAACTGAAAACAGTACAAATACAAAGGGAGGGAGGGAGAAAAATACCTGCTGTCAGAACAGAATGGCCAGACTGGTTTGAAATAACAGAAAGGCAACAGGAACTCCAATTACCACTGGATCCAACCGGCAGAATAGCATCTCTGAACACACAAGTCCAACCTTGAACCTTGGGCTACAGCAGCAGAAGACCACACTGGGTGCCTCCTGTCAAGGTCTATCAAATTGTTATCAGTGAGTGTAGGCTGCTTAGTATTAACATCCCTCCAATACCATCACTGATACATAAAAAAAGTACACTGAAAATAACATTATCTTCTCTTGGGTTCATGTTTCCTGATAAGAATGCCAGATCAATAATCAATCACACCACAGAACAGTTTTTCAAGTAATTTTAGTCCATGTTTGAAGAATTCAGGCCCAGATAAAGAAGTAGAATTCCATTTTTTTTGTCAGCATAAAACAATAAAAGTAATCAAACCATAAAGACCCAAGCTTGTTTAAACTGATGCGCATCTTCATCCTCTTGTGCTGCCTGTTTTCTTCTGCAGCAGACACCCAGTTAATAACTGTTTCTATACCACACATTTATCTCATGTAGCACATTGTGTGTAAAATAGAACTTGTTTGCATTTGTATTCACATTTTTAGATGAGGAAGGAAAGAGCAAGAGGAACAGGGATTCCAGGGAGGAAGTCGGATTTTTTTTTTTTTTTACTCAGACAAGAAACTACATCTTCTGGTTCATTTTGAACCAACCAGATCCCTCAGGTCATCAGGGTCCAGTCTACTTTCTGTTCCCTGAGTCAAAACTAAACATGGAGAGGCAGCATTCAGCTTTTATGCTCCTCACATGTGGGACAAACTCCCAGAAAACTGCGGATCTGCTGAAACTGTCAGCTGTTTTAAATCAGGGATAAAATGTTTCTATTATTATAACTGTTAATTCCTCGCACTGTAACTTTTATTTATTGCATTTTATCTTATTTATTTATTTTTTTTTATCTTTATTCAATTTCTTTTTACAGTTTGTTCTTAATGTATTTTATTACTTCCTCTGCAGCCCACTGTAATGATTTTAAGTTTGAATGTAAAGCACTTTGAATTGTCCTGTACATGAAATGTGCTAAACAAAAAAGTGCCTTGATTTAAATAAACAATCTTCCCAAAAAACCAGCTTAAATGACAAGTCAGGGTCTTACATTTGCAAACATGAACTCCACCTCCACTGAAATGCTGCATGTGGAAAGGAGTTAATATAGTCCATACATGTGTGTAACAACAAAGCCAAACCACAAAGAGGCAGGCGTTACTGTAGTGTGAATATTTAAATGACTTGGTGGAAACTGCTTACTGCTGATCTTCCCTGCACATATAAAAATCAACACTGCCCTCATGTGGCATCTGTTGATCCTCTGAGCATCAGGTGTGATGGTGGGTGAAGCCATGTTTAATTTACCATCAATACAAATTAGTACCCTTTAGTTTTCTATTTTATCAATAAAACTGGCATTTAATCCAATTTAGGTTAAATACTTCTTTTAAAAGTAGCTGCATTTCATTAAGCTTATTTAGCTTTCTCCATCTGACAGTGGCGTTTATTTAATATGCTATAAACTGTATAGATAAATAACATATCGATAATGGTATATATTTTAAATATATAATTAACATTAATAAACATTTATAAAGTAATTTTCATTTAATTCATATAACCCTTTTCGACCCTTTCGTTAAACTCTTTTGATTTTCTCTGCTCTACAAGGTTCAGATTAATTTGTACTTTTAAATGTCATTTCTACCTGCTACTTTCTACTTCTCTGCAGGGTCACAGAGGAAAAGTTATTAGTGTGGACAATACCATTCACTTCAGCTTAACCCCAGAATAATAATCTTTATTTATAATGCACAAATCAAGAGCAGTTGCAGCAATTGCAAATATATAATTTCAAAACTCTAAAAAGAAGGTAAAAGCAGATGGACTCCCTGTTTCTTCTTCATCACATAATTTCTATCCATATCTAGAAGCAGATTTAAACCTGCATTTCTCATTTTGGACTGCACTGCAGAGTGCATGTTTCATTAGAGAGGGCAGCCTCGTGATCTTAATGCACTGGACCCTCTTTGAACTCAGAGAGGAACAGAATCAGCCCCCCTCTCCTGCACAACCACAGGATGGCTGTTGAGTTGGATGTCCTAGAGCGAAAACTGGACTGCCACAAGCGACCAGAGAGTGGAGCCGGAGAGCAGTTTATGTCCCCAAAGGGAGAAGGCGAAGTAGGTAGAAGAATTCATGCAATTAGTTGTGGGACTACAATAGATTATTATAGTATTTCTCTCTTACACCAACATGATCAAAGACTTTGTTTGTTCATAAACAGAATGAACTGTAGTGTCACTAAAATGTCTTAATAATCATTCATTTAATGCTGAAAAATTAATTTAGTTAACAAGGACCAAACATGAGCAGACACCACCCACTATACCAAATATTCACATGCAAATTCAAGTCAGGTCCAAACCAAAGTCAACCATACTCTCTTTATTTTACTGTGTTTATAATCCAAAGCAGAAAGGTTTTTAACCTTATTCATCTTTTTATTTATTTGATTTTACTACTACTATTATTATCATCATTATTATTACCTATAAACATTTTAAATGGTCCCATTTATCCCGCAAAAATGTCTAAGGTATCAAAATACTGGGTTGTCACTGTCAGCTTTTGTCTTATTTTATTTCTTTGCCCATCTACATATTCTCTTAGGAAGAGTCACGACAGCAGGTCAGTCTAGTATTTGAACATATTTCTCATGTCTTTCTAATATGTGCACAGTGTGGGTTCTCTAACAAAAACAAGATGTGGTCTTAAAGGGCAGCCAATGTCGCTGTAAAATCTCTGAACTGTTCTGCCTTACCTTTCTGCTGCCCTCACAGAAATTTAAATGAGCTTTCTCCAGAGTACTGATATACTGTAATTCCATACAATCTCAGCCTGGCTTTTGGGAGAAAGTCAAGATGAACACACAAAATCCATTTTCTATAGAAAAAAAACATTAATATAAATATAGAATAATATAATGAATTAATATACATTATTATTGCCGATAAAAAAGGGGCTTTGGAGAAAAAAGTTTTGGAAGACTGCTAAAGCCTAACACAAAAACTTCACCCTTACTAAGACGTCATAAGAATCACGTGGTTTAAGGAGCCACCAGGTGCAGCTAATTAAATGCACTGATCATCAGCAGGTGGGCGCGCATATGTAAAAGCTAATAATAATAATAATAATAATAATAATTATAATAATATAAAAAGTCAACATGAAAAATCCAATAGTAAATAGCAATTTAATCCAGAGTTTGTTTGTTTTTTTTTTCTTTATCAAAACACACAAAGAACAGTGATGTTTCAGGCTGAAAGAAGCTAATTTAATAGAAACATACTGACTTATTAGTTTATTTTGTTTTAAACAAACAACCGTTTGGGGAAAACACTTACATCGAGGAAGAGCTGGTATCTTTTTCAGGAGTTTGACCAGTCGTCGAGCAACTTTGACCCAAGACCCAGACCGCAGACTGAGTTTTTACTTCTATTCCCATTTAGGACGAAGCGCCACAATTCTGCGTTTTCAGCTTTATGAACTATATCAGTTGTATACGTTTTTCTTTCTCTATTCATGATTTATAAATGGTGTGTTTATTTAAAGATAAATTCCCTACATGTCAACCAGATGTAGCCGTTTGTCCCAGCGTACCGTTTACTACCGTTAGCCAGCCACTACCGTGACGTAAAAAAACGTGCATTCCGATTGGTCAGAGAAGTAAGTGGAGAGGTAGATTATTCTACCTGACAACAGAGATTTAACTGCATTCTGATTGGTTTTAAGATTTCACAAATTATTAAAATCAGCTTTACAGTGGCACACCCCAAATACCTGAGCAAAATGGCAATATTGTTAATAAATATATGACTACGGATGTCAGCTCATCAAGGAAGTTCAAGACTTGTCAGTCATTCCAAATGTGGACATCCCAGTAAACTCACTCCAACATGTTGTGACAACATCAACTGTGAAATACTCAAGAGCTACATCTCGTACTCTGTAGGTCACAGTTACAGATTATGTGTTAAATTCATGACAGTAACTGTTTGTAAGAGTCTTGTAGAAAGAAATTTCTTTCTAAAATAAGAATGTGGCAGCAGAGTTTGTGTTTGCAAAATTGCATATGAAAAAACCATAAATCTTCTGGAAAAATGTCTTTCAGTCAAATAAGGCCAAAGTAAAGATGTTCGGCTGTAGTGCAGAGAGCCATGTCAAGAAAATAAATAAATAAAACATCTGACTTACCAGATCAGCACAAATGCCTCATACTAACTGTTAAGCATGGTGGTGGAAGGCTGATGATTTGGATTTGTCATACCTCGGTACCTTGCAGTCACTGAACTGACCATGAACTTCTCCTAGAGTCAAATGTGATCTGTTCACAAATAATGTCTTGCAAGCTTGTATCACATGCACAGTTCTGGTATTCAAGTGTTTTTAAATCGAATTAAAGTATCTCAGTATATCAGTTGAAATGTACATGGCTCATTTACAAGCTTTAATTTCTATTACATAATGGGTAAAATGTTGGGAGTGGGAGTGAAGGACTCTTATAAACAGCTCATACTGTACTTTAAGATTTGTTGTTAAGAACAGTTAATGTATTTATTTATTTATTTACAGGGTGTGCAGAATTATTAGGCAAGTTGTATTTTTGAGGATTCATTTTATTATTGAACAACTACTATGTTCGCAATGAACACAAAAAACTCATAAATATCAAAGCTGAATATTTTTGGAAGTTGGAGTGGGGCTTTTTTAGTTTTAGTATCTTAGGAGGATATCTGTGTGGGCAGGTGACTATTACTGTGCATAATTATTAGGTAACTTAACAAAAACCAAATATATACCCATTTCACTTATTTATTTTCACCAGGGAAACCAATATAACTCAAAATTTACAAATATACATTTCTGGCATTCAAAAACAAAACAAAAACAAATCAGTGACCAATATAACCACCTGTCTTTGCGAGGACACTCAAAAGCCTGCCATCCATAGATTCTGTCAGTGTCTTGATCTGTTCACGATCAACATTGCGTGCAGCAGCAACCACAGCCTCCCAGACACTGTTCAGAGAGGTGTACTGTTTTCCCTCCCTGTAGATCTCACATTTGATAAGGGACCACAGGTTCTCTATGGGGTTAAGATCAGGTGAACAAGGAGGCCATGTCATTATTTTTTTTTACTTTAGACCTTTTCTGGCCAGCCACGCAGTGGAGTACTTGGATGCGTGTGATGGAGCATTGTCCTGCATGAAAATCATGTTTTTCTTGAACGATGCTGACTTATTCCTGTACCACTGCTTGAATAAGGTGTCTTTCAGAAACTGGCAGTAGGACTGGGAGTTGAGCTTGACTCCATCCTCAACCTGAAAAGGTCCCACAAGCTCATCTTTGATGATACCAGCCCATACCAGTATCCCACCTCCACCTTGCTGGCGTCTGAGTCGGAGTGGAGCTCTCTGCCCTGTACTGATCCAGCCACGGGCCCATCCATCTGGCCCATCAAGACTCACTCTCATTTCATCAGTCCATAAAACCTTAGAAAAATCAGTCTTATGATATTTCTTGGCCCAGTCTTGAAGTTTTATCTTGTGTGTCTTGTTCAGTGGTGGTCGTTTTTCAGCCTTCCTTACCTTGGCCATGTCCCTGAGTATTGCACACCTTGTTCTTCTTGGCACTCCAGTGATGTTGCAGCTCTGAAATATGGCAAAACTGGTGGCCAATGGCATCTTGGCAGCTTCACGCTTGATTTTCCTCAGTTCATGGGCAGTTATTTTGCGCCTTGTTTTTTCAACACCCTTCTTGCGACCCTGTTGACTGTTTTGAATGAAACGCTTGATTGTTCGATGATCACGCCTCAAAGCTTGGCAATTTTAAGAGTGCTGCATCCCTCTGCAAGACATCTCACTATTTTTGACTTTTCAGAGTCCGTCAAATCTCTCTTCTGACCCATTTTGCCAAAGGAATGGAAGTTGCCTAATAATTATGCACACCTGATATAGGGTGTTGATGCCATTAGACCACACCCCTTCTCATTACAGAGATGCACATCACCTGATATGCTTAATTGGTAGTAGGCTTTCAAGCCTGTACCGGTTGGAGTAGAACAACGTGCACAAAGAGGATGATGTGATCAAAATACTCATTTGCCTAATAATTCTGCACACAGTGTAGACTTCAAAACCTTCAAAATTGTAAGTCCACTATGTTGTGTTTCACTGAGCAAAGCTGAAGTCACATGTTAACACTGTGATGACAAAACATGAATAAACAATTTTCTCTCAATAAGCAGCAGCCTTTTACTGCTGCTGGATTCTATAACTACATTTATTAGTGCAAAGAAATACAGTTTTGATTGTCTTTTAACGTATTCATTAACAATTTTGAAAGAGTCAAACACCAATGAGAAGTTGGAATTTGTAGTCAGAATATAAACTTTAAAAAGCAGTTTTATTCCTGTGTTAATTATATACCTGTTTATGAGAAATTCTTAACAACAAAGTCACAACAAGATTCATCTTTTCATCCTCAGAGTACAGTGAATGTGGCGTGATTTGAAGATAAAGTTCGGTGAAGATAAAGATGGGGTGGTTGTATCATTTTGGTTCAAAATGGAAATGTGATGTACCATTACACTGTAAATGTGAACGACTCACTCATTAGAAATCTTTAGACCGAGCAACCCCCAACGAACTTCCTATGTTGTGTTTTTTTTTTTCAGATTTTAAGTTAATTGTCACTTCAGACACCAATTATCTTTTTTCTCAAAAATAGTAGACTAAGTTGGAAACTGTAAATGTAAAAAAACTGTAGCTTTCACAGTGTCTCTGTGTACATCTCATTCTAAACCGTCATATCATCAAGAAGAGTCCCGGATTTGAGCATTGTGTGTGATCAGTGTGTCAACTAGGTCAGACTTAAACCCTGAAATTGGTGGAAACAATGCAAAAGACGTGACAACAGTATCACCATTGTGCAAAGCATTTATTCTTTTTCACAAAGGCTCAGTTTATGAGTTTTGTGTGGTTGTCTTTACACTATTTATTAAGTTAAACAGTTATAGGTTCAACTGTCTCTAACTTCCATCTCTCATTTTCTTCAGTGTAATGAATTAGCCAAAAAGGAGACAAAAAAAACCCCACAATAAACAAAGTTCATGGTTAAAACTTACTAATAGCATGGTGTTTTACATCACAACAATTTTATTGTGGACACTTTTGGTTATTAAAATGGTCAGAAAATCTGATTTTGCCTCTTCAGTTCAGATACAGACAGACGGACACAAGCTTACATAACACCAATTAAATGGATCCAACTTATCAAGTTCTTTTCAGGGACTCATTCATTTGAATTAGGTGAAATGGGAAACATTTTAGCACTTATTTCCTGCTTTTCTGGCAATATGTAAAAGAAATTGGGATTTTACAAGACTTTGCTCTGTACTGTTTGTTAATTTTAAAGCTTACAAGTTCTACAAAGAATTTTACAATGTGTTTCTGATTCACCCATTACATTAAACAATAACAGTGCTCTATATGCAAGAGTATACATGCATGGTCAACAGGGTGCAAATGCCTAAAATAACTCTTCATTTGTATATGTACACATGTGGAGGTAAAATCTTGAAGTTAGTGAAAGTAATGCAAAGGACTGACCACATTTTTCAGTACTCTGGAACTCTAATGTGTATCCTCCTAATATTAAGTCTATAACTGCATTTCTTTCTATATAACTGTTCTTGAAGTTTTACAGTTTTAGTTCAGAAAAAAAATGTCTAAAAATACAACAGAGTGGACTACCGTGAAATTTGGAGATGAAATTCATGTTCAGCTCGGAATGAACCGTAAAAACTGACTGCCTCACCTGTCCAGGGTTTTGGTTTACAACACGAGGATGTCAGCATGAAGCAGAAGTTCAACCTCAAAGCTCTGATAACATGTTTTTTTTTACCATGTGGGTCACGACCTTGGCCACATGGTGGATAACTGAACGGGTCTGGTGCTTTAAAATGGCAGCACAGAGAGAAAAAAATTACATCAAAATATAAAAAAAAGAGAATGATACAACATAATTGCAAGTGATTACAGAGACACACCGAGATGAAGCACATTAAAGATAAAAAAAAAAACAAAAATAGCAAACACACAAAATGACCATAAAAAGAAGAAAATATATGAAAAATTAAACTAGCATAAATTAAGGAAAATAATCATAAATGGATGCTAAATAATTGTCTATTTTCTGCAAACTGACACATTAATGGACTGATCCTCTCTGTTCATGTATGATACATTTTCATCTGTTTTAAGTGCAGAAAGCTTAATTTTATGATCCTACAAGCTGTCAGATAAATGTGAAGTAAATACAATATTTCTGCAGTAGAGGTAGAAAGTCTCAAAATTTGAATAAGCAGAATAAAAGCAACTTAAATCTGTATTCCAACAGAGGAAAAGCAGTTTTTGAAAAACCACACTCAGTTATTCAACAGCTATTATTGCACCTTTAAAAGCAATAAAGTTATTTTATTTATTGAGGTCGTACTGCTGTTTATGGCCCATATGTAGCAAAGCTTTAGCTGTCAGACAGATGACTCACATTTGACTCCAGAATACTTCAGTATGGGAGTTCATAATCGATCAAGGTCCTGTGACACAAACAAATGAAAAACATCATCCCTCTTCCACTGTGCTTGAAAGTTGAGATGGTTGTGCTGATATTCTCCAAACATGCTGACCAAGCATGATGTTGATCTCATTTGTACAAAGGCAGTTCTTTCAAAGATTTTGCGGTTACTTAAGATACAACATTGGAAACCTTTTCAACCCAACATATCATACTATTTAAGTCTTTGTCTCATTGTACTGTCATAAACTTTAGCATTTAACAAGCTAAGTGAGGCCTGTAGAGTTGGAGATGTAGCTCTGGGTGTTTATCTATTTCTCTGAGCATTGCATGGTCGTCCCTGGGGTGGACTTGTTGGGAAAAATTGACAACTGTTTTAAATTTTTTCCACTTTGAATAAACTTTCTCACTGTCATGGACTCCAGACAGAATTATTACCAAGGCCGGCTTTACGCAGGGGCAAGAGGGGGCAGTGCCCCCTCAAACAAACATTCTGCCCCCTCAATCAAATGCGCCGAAATGGGCAAATCTCTCCAAACGCTCTCTCCCCTCTGTACGGAACTCTGTGTGTCGGAGCTTCACAGGATCCATTGTACTGTCTTCAACAAGTCCTTCCCACCACCACAGAAAACAACCAATCAGTGTTTAGTATGCAAATGAGTTGACATACAGCCTGATCTTGCGGTGTCATATTTCTCCCCCTCGTAGAGAGAGCGGCTGCTGAGCTCCAGCGGTAAAACTTATAGAGTAAAGCTCTGTTAAATGTGTTGTAGCGATACTGAATAAATACTTATAATAACAGACGTATTTATTGCATCTATTCTGTCAACTGGGGTTTGTTTCTGTTCTATTTAAACGTGTCTACGCCTGTTAGTAGGAGCAGTGATCAGTCACGCACGGGCCATAGATGTGACTGCCTCCTCGGTACAATACAGACTGAGGGAAAACGAGCTGCGCATATGAGACCCCTCAAGCTCCGCCCAGCCTTTAGTTCAGCATGCTAGGACAAATTTGTAAGAGTTTTTTGGGCAGAAAAATAGGAGACTGCTGTTGTAGAGTGAGGAAAAGTTTCTAAACAAAATAATGATTTGAAAAAAGGACCCACACTCCCTCCCCCCACATTGAGAGAAGATAAAAATAAGAAATAAAATAAAATAAAAATATAGATAAAAATAAAGATATCTAATGTTCTGCTCTGTTTTGGTTGTTTGATGGGTTTGTTCGTTTGGGATACCTCTTTTATACTGTAGGTTATTTACATTTGTATACATATATGAGGTTATTGTAACAAAGTTATTTTAGATGCATTAATGGCTGTACGGTAAGAAAATTGTTATGTTGTTGGTTCTTAAAATTTTGATGAAGGATCATTTAGTTTTTACTCATTTTCATTTATTATTATCATTATTTCCCCCTGAAGGTTCACTGCCTTATTTTGGTAGGGGGTTTAATTTTTTGCTCTGTTATTGTTGTGCTTGATAGTTATGATTCTTTAATCATTATGGTCTATATACAGACAGAAACAAACACACAGATAGTTGAGTTTATTGTTATTAGTTTCAAATTTATTCAAAATGCTTAGACATCTAATGGCTGTCCAATAGGGCAATTGTTATTTTGTTGGTTGTTAAAGCTTTGATAATGGATCATTCTTTTCTTTTTTCTTACTTCATTTTGTTATTGATATTTTCTGTTCCCCCCCTGAGGGATTGCCACCTTATTGTGGTCAGGGGGTTTGCGTGCCTCAGTGACTCTAAGAGCTATACCAGCAGGAGCTTTGGTTTCAGGTGGGACACCCAAGCTGGACAGGTCTTAGAGTAGAGGCCTGACAAAGTGCAATCCATTTCTTTGAAGTTGGACTCCACTAACAGCACAGTTCCGTTAAAGAAACACTTAAAAAACAACAACAAGAAAATGCTGAAGTATGTACTCATAATGCCCCCTTCAAATTTATGCCTGCCCCCTCATGTATGCATTCCTAGAACCGGCCCTGATTATTACCCTCTCCAGATTGACAGGCAGCAACATTTGTGTCTCTAAGATCATTGCTGAGGTCTTTTCTGCTTGGCATTGTTTTAACACACATTTAATGCTCCAGACCAGCAAACTGTTAAACAATTTCCTTTCATAGAGGTGATCACACTTAGCTAATTGCTTTTAATTAACAGCACTCGATCTAAATGACTGTGGGATAATATACTTAGTTTTTCCACACATTGTTTCTACATTTTGGCTTAAATTTTGTTAACTACCCAGGTAGCAGACAGGTCTGGGCCAGATCTGGTATCATGCCGGCACTTCTGGCCAACTGCTGGCATGGCAAGTGGTATGTTAACCGGATCTGGGCCAGGTCTGGCAATGATGGCTCTGTTTCTACAATGGCATGCCATATGTGGCCCAAATATGATTTGGTATATGTGGCCCAGATCTGTCCATGCCATATGCGGGCCAATTGTCGTTAGGCTCATGTTGCACGTATCGGTCTCATATTAACATATGTTAAACACAAACAAATAGTTAAGTCTTACTTTTAAAAAGTATTTCTACCTTTAGTGTCTCACCACCACCCCACTCCTAATTCAATTTAGTTTTTCAGTATATAGCAAGTGCATTCAAACTCATAAACACATCCACATCACATGCTCCAATTAGTATTAATAGAAAACTTATTTTCCCTTAGAAAAGAACGGATAATAATTAAAACAGAGGGTCCTTATCTTACCTATTATTAAATTACACAACAACTTTGCGTTTGTTTGTTGAGAAATTAAATCTATCACTATTTTGCAGACTGCCTGCTAATGCCTCCCTGATAATAAACCAATAAAACAACAGAATGGCCATTCAAATAATGACACTGCAATATTCATCATGTTGTATTTACCTCACTTTAAGACCTGATAAGGACTAGATGACTTTTTAAATTATTTTATATTACTTTCATTGTGTACCTATATCTAAAACCTCAGTAACAAAAGAGGGAGTACTTTGTTTTTTATATGATATGGGCAGTAAAAGCGCACGTTTGGTCAGTTTGTGCGGTTATTTCTACCTTTTCTCAGGTCAGCCAGGCTGCACGTATGTGCGAAAAAAAAAAAAAAAAAAAAAATGCCAAGAATTCATGAGCGCGGCCTTAACCCAGCGGTGGGCAACTGGAAGCAGATGTGTCATAATAATGCTGTTTCACAACAACTGTCCCGTGACATACCGATGCACAAGGGGGTGTGGTGTCACGTGGTCCGCGTGCAGTTAAGAGGGGGGGTGGCTTTTATATACAGGAGCCCCTCACACAAACTATTGTACGGAAGCTCTCAGCTCAGCATCAATACGCTCAGACCTGCACAGCCAAAGGATGGACGCTGCGTACAAGAGGGTGAATGGAGACCACAGCCCAGAGGAAGAGACGGAGGTTCCGGGCACAAGGGTAAACTTCATTTATGGTCACGATCAAATACTTGCAAGATTTTTTTCTTTTTTTTTCTTGCTCTGAATCAAACCTCATCAATATATTTGTGCAATGTGGTGACGATTAATCACAGCAGAGAGGACAGAATTGTTTCTGCTGCAGCTTCAGTAATAGCAGGAATATTCCAGGTACTGTATACAAAGGAGAGGTCTGTCGGTGAATAGAGGACAAAAGCAGCTGATCTGAGTGGAAAATATAAACAGTGTGAGCTGTCAGTAAAATCAAACGCACAATCAATACAGGTTCTTTTGTTTTTCTTCGTTTTTGTTAAGCGAGCAAAACGTTTTCTGTGATCACTCTAACAACTAAAATAATGACAAGTCAAATGTGATTTTCTTCCCCCCCCCCCCCCCCAATTAGGAGTGTTGGATTGTGTTTTCTGTTCTTTTAAACATATTTCACAGATTTCTCAAAAGTAAAGTGAACCCAAAGTTGAGACTTGGTGCATTTGTTTAGCCTGTAGAAGGTATATGGATTGTTACGTTATAAATTACAAGCTGGACCATAGAGAAAATGTTGTTTTCATGTCTTTTATGTGTCAAATCCATTTGGAAACATGAGGAAACGCTAAACTGCAGGGGCCACTTTTTTTAGCTTCCAGGGGTTAAAATGTGTGAAAGCGGTAAGCCTTAAGATCATGTTGTAAAGTAGAAAGTCGTGGATTTAAAGATTTCATGGTTGCTCATATGGCTTTGGTTAAAAGGGTTGGAATGCTTGACATTCTCATATCTTGAAGTTAAATACAAGGAAAAAAATACTACAATGCACTTTTTCAAAAGCAGAGCTTTTCCTCATCTTTTTTTTATTCTTTGCAGAAGAGAAGGGGCTCCATGTACCTGGAGGAAGAAACCAGCAAGAAGTCAGAGGTGATATCCTGCATTTTCTCCCTGAAAGAAGAAGTTGGAGCTTTGGCCAAGGCCCTGCGACTCTTTGAGGTAAACAGCACAAGCAAAACACTTTGTCTGGGTTTGCAATGAAACCTTGAGAAGAAAATAAAGGAATGTTAGAAATTAGTCCACATTGCTGGACTTCTCTTTTAATGGACAATATTGTCTTTAAATCAGACTTAAAAAAAAAAAACAGCTATGTAAAACTTAATGAGAGAAATCAACAAACGGTTCCATATCCAAAGAGCTTATGAGAGCAAAAAGCTAAATGCTCAAAGGAATGATTTAATATTTTCAATCAACTTTTGGCTTCTGATGTCTGATATTAGTCTTGTCTTTAATTCTGTGTAAACTGTCCCTTTAATGATCCAAACTAGAGGACATGAGGACTCGATGACTCTAATGTCTCTTGTGTTCATTAAGTTACTGATTAACATTTAACAAAACAAGACAGATGTGCTGTAAATATATATCGAATTCTCAATATACTCATAAACCATTAATCTAAGTCATAATTTTAATGCTTTATAATTATAATTTATTAGTACTTTAGTTGTAAACAAACATATAATTTTTTATTTTTATCTTCTGGCTTTTTTTTTCTGGAGGGAGGGGGGGTTTAAAATCAAGCTAAACAAACTGAGCTTATCTCGGATGTTTCTGTATCAGTCAAGTGCAAACATAACAAGTAGCTGTGGTAACCACCTCCAGGGTTTCTATAATATTAAAACACAGGACTGCTAGAAAATTCTCCTGCCTCACTGGTCGTAAATTCATGACTCACGAATAAATACTACATTTGCAATTGAATAACTTCCTCAAGTATTTAGAATCTGTAAAACCTATTAAGCATTGATACTGAAAGGGCACTACAGCAATTGTTTGTTGACTCAAGTTGAATAAAAATAAATCTGGCAGAGCTCGCTGGCATAAATCTGGATACTATATTTCCCACAATGCAACTGGTTAATTGATAACTTTGGCAATGAAGACATATTTTCAACAAGCTGCATGATTAACACATACAGTGAGGTATCTAATATATTTGTTTTGAAATTAAAAGCTCTTTTACATATTGTAGATATTATAAATAAATGTTTAAAGCCGCTAACATCTTGATTTTGAGTGAAATGGAAAAATGTTAAATTGCTGTCCAGTAGTTAGCTAAGTTGCTCCACAACAGTCCTGGTTATTTATTGGCTCCAGCTGATCAGTGCTGATCAGCACTGATAGAAACACAACACCTGGATGCACATGCTAAATTTCTGTGAGGGTGCTGTGCTCAGGGCTGAAAGAGTTTTTTCTTTACAGATGCAAACCTTCATCAGCTGCAATGTCTCACATATGCTGCATCAACTCACAGACAAAAAGAAACAGTTAATTGATTTAACCTGACTACAAGACAACTAGCAGCTTATGCTTAAGGCTCATTTATGCTCCATAAAAGACGAATACTGAGCATTTTGTCCATCTTCTGAGTCATTTATGTGCATAATAGTCTTTTTTTGGGGGATGTGTTCCCTGACATAGCAAAGGGAGCAGTATCACCGGATATTGTGTGGGGGCAGTGTTGAGGAGTAAAGCTGAGGTGCGACCCACAACAGGAACAAGGAAGAAGTAGAAGCCTCAAATCAATGCACTTAATGCACAAACCACCGTCCTCTCCTGTGCAGTTTCTTTTTATGCGTCTTTCTGAGAATGAACATCCTCTACTTGTCTAAAACTTGAAGGTGAAGGTGAACTATGCCCTGCCCTCTGGTGGATGTATTGGCCAACAGCCTTGACAACGTAAAGGATGCATGAAAATATGAGAGCAGAGCCGTTTGAAATAGACATACCTATTTATGAACATAAAGGGATAATAAATGAGCCTTTAGTTCCACTGTGTGGTCCAGTCAAAAATCATCAGCCAATCTAACTATTATAAAGTGTCAGAAATTGTGGTAAAGTATAGCCTTTAACATACATTTTAATGCCATTGCTGGATGCTGCCACAATTTAAAGGATTATCTTCCTGGGAGCAAGTAGCACTATTGATATGTACAATGTAGAGTAGACATAACTCAGTGGGTAGAGTAGTCGTATTGTAGTCTGAGGGTTGCCAGTTTGAGGTGTAATCTTGAGGTGTCCCTGAGCAAAACATCGAACCCCAAATTGCTCCTGATGGGTCATGGTTATCGTCTTGCATTGCAGCTTCCGCCATGAATGTGTGAATGAATGTGATGTATAATGTAAAAGGCTTTTGGTATCATTCCAGGTACAGAAAAGCGCTATATAAACACAAACCTTTTACCATTTACCAATATAAAGTTTTAAAAGGTAAGTTTTGTTGGAAAAACAAAGGTCAGGTTATTTTTGCTGCATAAATATTTATATTTCCCACATCTCATCTTTCTTTTAATGCATGACATTTCCAGTAGAGGTCAATGAAAAGCATGAAAAATAAAAAGACACAAACCATGGGCGTAGCTAAATAGTTGCAAAGAAGACGTTAAACAATTTGGCTGCACCCTTGGTTTATAAGTCAGGCTTTGTGTTAGCCTGATGGTGTCAGTACATTATCATCAGAGCTCTGACCTTTACAAAGCTGTGAATTAAGCTTGATAAAGCTATAATAATATGCACTTATAGTCATGGTAATTATTTGACCTGACCTTTGAGTCAGATGATTTGTATTCAACAGGTTCCAGTTACATAGGATTAAGTATTATGGTGCAGATTACCAAAAATGTGATTTCCATGTATGTGGATGCCAGGTTGTAGGATGAGAACTTTTTCTGGTAACACTTGTGTTTTTTACCTGATTTTATTTAATATTTCTACTTTAAGTATTTTTTTTATAACACGTTAATTTGAGTTAAGGACCATAATACTTGGTAACCACAAGAAAGTCAGTCAGTAACAGTGTGTTGTTTTTTCAATTTTCTTATCAATATAATTTCCGTGTGTGTACGTGACTGTGTGACAGCCCAGAGTAAACAGTCATTGGCAACAATACAAACTTCTGCAAAGGTTCGAGCTGAACATTTTGTACCATCAAAAAGCACATAATTTGAACAATATAACATGGAAAGAGCCAGCGTGATTAATGTCTAAGACTGAAAGCTTACAATTTTGTGGTGAAATTATTTTCTAGCACCTTGTCATTTCCTCCATGTTTGGGGTTGAACATGTGGATGTTTTTGACTGATTAATACCAAGTATGTGCCAAGTGCTGCCCTCAAAATCCAACAGTAAACTTTAGGAAGCTCTCTTTGAACCTATGGGCTTCTTCCATGCCGATCCTCCCCCTGCTCCACCTACCTCCTCCTTTCTGTTTCTGTAAAACAGACCAAATGTTCCCCAAATCATTAAAACACAAACTTCCAGACCCCTGCTGTGATACAACACGTGCTGAATCCTTCTGACTACAAATATGATTATAGTCTTAATAATACAGCTTTGAGCAGAACATAATTCCAGGTTTTCCCTGGAAGTGTGATCACACTTCCAGATTTTTCCAGAAAGTTCTGATTAGTTGAATGCGACAGCTTTGTGAAGCCATGTGAAATCTATCATGTGCTCACTCTGATGTATAATCTCCATATTTTGTTCTGAACGTTGCACATTAAAACTGCCACAGTGCTTATCCGCATGGGGCACATGTGACACAGCAGCATGTTTTTTTCTTATGACAAGTCAGGCCAGGGGTTGGACTTAACATCACACCTCTGCAGGACATGTTTGCTGTCACCAACGTCACGGTGGCGGAGCGGCTCAGAGGGGTACAGACCTTGCATCATGCTGGGTTTAGGATTTAGGACTGGCTATGTTAAATATTTCTCATTTCTCATCACAGCCTTGATTATTCACTCATAAACGTCTAATATACCTCCCTTTTATGCATGTCTCATAGTGTTTGGTATACAAAATATATTCAAGACAGGGCACACAAAGGACTTTATACTTTTATAGGAAAACATGGGAAAAAAGTATTTTTGCCTTATTTAACATGTCTAGAAAAAAACATTTTCTTACATTCCAACCTGGACTCATCTTTGATCATACCATTTGTCACTCCACAGGGATACATAAGCACAGGGACCTAATAAAACACACTTAAATGGTGAATAAGATCCAGATGGGAGAAGGGAGATGTGAGAGGCCCTCTTGCTCTGCTCCTTCTAACTGAGCCTATAGTCGACAGAGAACAACTTACTCCCTCTCCCTCCCCAAAAGTTACATAAACAAAAAAACAATTTGAAGATTGCCTTAACATGTGTTAGAAAAGTTTTGAATATTGGACACTGAGTAAAACTGGTAAATTGTAAAGCCTGGAAACCCTTTTAATTTTTGTTAATGCCCCAGAGTGAGACATTTCCGCATATCAGAGTGGTTTATCCCAAACTTGGTTTCAAATACAATGTATTCCAAATGTCTTCAATGTGCAAAACACAGTCTGTCTGGGTTTGATTTAGTTTGCAGAGTTCAAGGCTGTTAACAGGAGGTCCTGGGGAACTCCTCCAACTCTGATAAATAGCCATCAGTTAAGTAGCCAAACACCATCCTCTAGTGGTTGCAGGAAGGCATTGAATTTCCCTGCAAAGGGATTAATAAAGTATTTTTCATTTCATTTCATTTCATTTCATTGCTGCAGCTTGCATTAGCAAAGCCTCTCTTACTTGACTACAATATGTAAATTAAATGAAAAATATATCTTAAACAAAAGAGAATTATATAAATATGGATATATAAGTAGTTAACATACATCAGCTATGTTCTCACCTGTGTTTCTTTCTCACCATAGGACAAAGGAATCAACCTGATGCACATCGAGTCCCGTCCGTCACGGATGGACAAAGAAGAGTATGAGTTCTTTATCAGTGTTGACTCCAACTGTTCTCAGGCCCTAGACGAAGTTATTGACAGCCTGCGCACACAAATTAGTGGTCAAGTGCATGAGCTATCACGCAACAAACAGAAGGACACAGGTTAGTGAGTGTGTAATTGTGATAAGAGGATTTCCATTAAGTAACTTAAGCATGAAACCACAACACAAGACAGGTAATAAAGATGTTTAAATGTCAGGAAGATTTTTAAAATGGGTCAAATTAATTATCGGTGCTTAGGATGGGTGTAAGAAAAAGCTAAAGTATTTAGCATTATTTAGCATCAGAATTAGAATTAAATAATAAAAAATAATTCCATGAATATCTGCAAAACTTTTTGGTTATATGTCCAGAACATATATAAATGCTTTGCTGCCTAGATTAAACTTTTTATCTGAAGCTGATGGTAGAGGAACAGTGAGAATATACATTGGAGAATATGGACATTTGTTTAAATCTCATGGCAGTTCATCAAAAATTGTTGAAAAATTGGACTGACAACCATATATATATATATATATATATAATCTGTTATACAAATAAACCTTCGATAGTCTCTGAATGCATCCTCTGGTTGTTGGTTATACAAAGGGAGCTGTGTGGTTATAATAGATAACTTGAAACGCTCCACTAAGACCCTTAAATACACATTTAAAAGATTAAACCCTCAATTTACTTCTACTTTACTTCACTACTAAAGCTACTTATGTTATTCCTTTCTTATTTTATGACTTTTTACTTATCCTAATCTTGCATTAGTGACAACATCTGCTGGTAAAAAAACATCCTTATGTGTGTGTTCATACTTGGTGAAAACAGTGGAAAATAAAATATCAATGATTAATAATTCTGATTCTGATAAAACAAAGAAATGAAAACGCTAGCTAAATGTAAAAAAAAAAAAAAAAAAAAAAAAAAACTATATGATGTCATTTGGTTAGAGTGATATTTTCTTTTAAATTTCCTAAATAAATGTTGCATTAAGATCCCAATGTAAATATTAAACATCCATCCAACATTTACAAGTGTCATTGCTAAATGTGGCCTTTATTTCTAGAAGATCTGGAGAACATGAAGTTGAAACCTAACAGCTGTGATATTTTGGTCTTGACAAAATGAGAGCACCAACACTGACTTCCTTTGATCCACACAACAAGCACAGCTAGGAGAAATCCAATAAAACAGATACTAATAATACCACTAAAATGGTTCATTTATCAGCTCTGGCTTGTGCTCAGTGTTGCAGCCAGACAGCCAGTGTCGCCAGTGACACTGATGTCCTTTCACCTCCAGTCTCTAGACCTTTTATTAGTTGTTTCCAGAAAGACATTAGTTTAGCTACTGAGGACCAACAGGCCTGATAAAAACAGAAGAAGTCTGTGTCTCACCACCAGACAAACACAGACAGGGAAAACATGCCAAGGTCACGTCAGGCTGAGATTGAAAGGGCCACCAAGGATCCTTCTTTGGCCTCTGTGGAGACACTGTGGTCTGCTGGTCAGGGTCAAGTGGACGAGGGGACATTTACATCATGTTTTGCAGACAGCCTGTTTGTGGAGGAGCCTGGCAGGGCTCTGTTGTCTTGCTGGGGCCTCGGGCTGGACCACACTGCCCAAATGTAGATTAATGACTTGGCCCCAGTGTTTTCTGAGTGCCATAAATCCAAATGAACAAGCAGATGCCCCCTCATCTACTGTTCTGCTGAGTGTCAAAATGCCACAATACTGAAAAAAATCCTGGAGGCAAAATATGTACATATCAGCATAATGATCATCAGTATCAATTTGTGCTATAGCTAAACCTTTAAATCACTAGACACAGAGAAGCCATAGAGAAATCTGACAATAAAAAAAAAACAACAACAACAAAAACTATCAACTCAGATACAACACTAATAAAAACCTCACATTTTCAACATCTTTTTTCCTCCAGTGCCATGGTTCCCAAATGACATTCAGGATTTGGACCGCTTTGCCAACCAGATCCTCAGTTATGGCTCTGAGCTGGATGCTGATCACCCGGTAAGTTCTGACTCATCTGTCACCTTCTGTTTACCTCATCCTGCCCCTGTGTGTGTGTTTGTGTGAATACATGTCCACACCTACATGTCTAATGAAAAGCAGAGCTGTGGAGATGACAGGACGTACTCTACCTTCTATTCTAATGGAAACTACACAAATTGATGTCATTGCTTTAATTGAGCCCCTATAATTATAGATAATTGCTCCCTTTTGCCACCGCCATTAAAGCAAAATGTATTCATCATAAGCTGAAAAACACTCTACAAAGGCTTCATTTGAATATGTATTTGCATGTTCTTATTAGAGACGGAGTGCATAATGCTGTCAAAGGCCGCAGGATTTGGCCCTGGCAGAGGATTTCCACTCTTTGATTTAGCTGTGAGCTGCCAGACTGCGATCATGAGATCTAACATGGTTTTCTTTTGTGTGTGCCTGTGTGTGCATTTGTTTTCAGGGCTTCACAGATCCTGTGTACAGAGCCCGCAGGAAGGAGTTTGCTGACATCGCCTACAACTACAGACAGTAACTACATTTTTTACCTAAATTCGGGGAGTTAAAGTTGGAAAATGTACCACAAAAATGTGCATTTCCTTTTTGTGAAATATTATTTAGAGGCACTACATAGAGCATCAAACCCAGGACAATTAAGGGCCCGATAAGGGCTAAAGGCTACATCTAAAATACAGTATATCATGAAAAAAAAAAAAAACATGTTATGGAGTAGTCTAGCAGAAGTTAAAATAAAAATACATTCGTTAGTTATTACAAGGAACCAACAGAACATTTTGGGAAAAT
This sequence comes from Melanotaenia boesemani, assembly GCF_017639745.1. Lineage (NCBI taxonomy): Eukaryota > Metazoa > Chordata > Actinopteri > Atheriniformes > Melanotaeniidae > Melanotaenia > Melanotaenia boesemani. The sequence continues at coordinate 10,699,527 of NC_055704.1, forward strand.
GTCTGAGAAGCTGAGACTGACTGAGTTAAAGAAGGTAAAAACAGTCATGTATAGGTTTAATTATAGAAAAGTAACTGTCCTTCAACACTTGACCCAAATTATGGTCAGAAAATTAAAAAAAAAAAAATTTCTTAAGTCTTTATTTGGCCCTTTAATTAAAAAAGGGATAAAATAAGATAAAATGAATAAAAATAATTTGCATATAATTACAGTATGTTACAGTGTGATATGTTAGAATTATTAGTGAAAAAGTTATCCACCAGGGGGAAAAAGGCAAGTATCAGATTGTATACAATAGTGTTTTCACCACATTTTAAGTTTTTACCATATGGTCATGCAGTAGGCCTCAGAAACTGTATGTATCAAATATGATGCATTAGACACAGTAGATGGCTCCAAACTGAAGCTTAGCGATGCATACTCTGAAACCTTTTTCTCAGAAAGCACTCTCATCATCTAGACCCCACAATAACCTCCTCCTGTTTTTAAAAACAGTTCTAAGAATTACAACACAAACTAGGCAGCATTAAAAACTGTGCCTCTGAACAAGCCATAACCTTACCAAGCTTTTTAAGGTCTAAGATGTTAACATTGGATTTGTCTAAGCTCATATGTTTTGGATTCTCTAAACATTTCCATGAAACTCTTTTCCAATTTTTACTCCAGATTTTTACAAACAAAAATATATTTAGAATTTTGCTTTATAGAAAAAAAAATAATAATAAAAATAAAGTTTTGCATATTTGATATCTTCTATGTCAAGCAAGCCCCATTCTGGTCCTCAAGAGCCACTGTCTTCCAGGTTCATAGATGTTTTCTGCTTCAGCAAACCAGGTAGAAGTTATTAAATCTTTAACAACTTGAGTAAAACTTAATTTTATTAAAATGGGAAGGTCGATTTAATTTGAATCAGTTGTGCTGGAGCAGGGGAATATGCAGTGGTCCTTTAGAACTGGAATTGGGCCTATATTCAATATACAGATAGAACATACTTAACTTTATCTGTGTCCCAGTGGCCAAATCATCCCCAGGGTGGAATATACAGAAGAGGAAAAAGCCACATGGGGCACAGTATTCAGGGAGCTGAAGACTCTGTACCCTACTCATGCCTGCCGGGAACACAATCGGGTCTTCCCCCTGCTGGAGAAATATTGTGGTTACAGGCCGGACAACATCCCGCAGCTGGAGGACGTATCCCGCTTCCTGCAATGTATGTCCTGCACTAACGCCACTTTCCATCAGATCCCACAGAAAGCATCCCTATTACACAATTTCGATGCAGACATTTTTAACCATTAAGATCTGAAAAAGATAACAAGAATTGTTTGCTCAAGATTATTGGTTTGATTATTTTTAAAGCCTGTGGTAAAAGCAGGAGGTATTTCTTTGTCAGAGTTGCTGCATTGCTGCATAGAAAATAATAATTGCAAGGCTGGGTGCTTGCTTCAGTACTGTTTGACTAAAATGTAGTAATTGTACAATAAATTAAGTTTCCTATACTGAAGTAAAAATAATTTAGTAAATAAATCTCCCTTTGTTTTAAAACAAATATTGCACAATTAGTAGTTTATGTCTGTATAGCATGCTGTTCCCAATACATTGCAATGTTGCCACTATGGGTAGGGAAGTAAAAAAACAATATATATATATATATATATATATATATATATATATATACACATATGCATCTGCCATAAATTTTTTTTGAATAATTGCTTTAAATAGTTGCTTTTATAATTTTCATGTTAAGGATGCTCAGAAAATACTGGCAAGCCTGTGGTTTTATTTCCCTGCTGTATGTATGGTTGGCCTGAATTTAGTTTATGTCAGGTGTTAGCTTTCTAGTGACACAACTAGCATTAGCAGAAGTTGCTAAAAGAAAGGCCTAATTTATGACTTAGTTATGTTATATAATGCAATTTCATATCAAAACAACACTAAAAACCAACAGAAAACTACAATGTTCTAAATATTTAATTTCAATAAATCAAAAAAGGTAATCAGCTTTTTCCATCACACTACTAAACCAGCTGAACTTCAGCTTACAGTTGCTAGCTTTATGGTAAGCACTGAATATTTGACTTCAGTTTGTGTTTGCTTTAACTTCCTTTAACAGAGATTTAATTGTTGCAGGGTTAACACCTGTAATGCAATATTAAAATAGAAATATAAAATATAAATGAAACATCAGTTTTATTTTTTAACTACACAATGTAGTTAATTTGAGCAGGAACAGTTTGTTCTGCTATATTTTATCCTGTATGATAATTTTACAAGAATATTATTTTACGTGGCTAATATAGGTAAAAGTTTAATTTTCTGCCAGTTAGCTGATAAAAATGTGTCATACATTTTTTACATAAAATGTTTCGTGTTCATTCAGCTATCTTTTAAACATCACTGTGTGAATGTAGGCAAGGCCTGTTCAAATGCCCTACTTCCTCTGTCTGCTCTCGTTTAACACTACTGGTCATTTATTCTCTTTCATCTCTCCATTGCTCATCTGCAGCGTGCACAGGTTTCCGACTTCGCCCCGTAGCTGGCCTGCTCTCATCCCGGGACTTCCTGGCCGGGCTCGCCTTCCGTGTCTTCCATTCTACACAGTACATTCGTCATGGCTCCAAGCCCACATACACACCTGAGCCGTGAGTGTAGAGTCTGGCATCTTTATATAACAGGAAAGAAATAAGCATGTAACGTTAATGAAATGCCAATGTTTCCAATGCAGAGATATCTGCCATGAGCTCCTGGGACATGCTCCTCTGTTTGCTGATTCTGGTTTTGCCCAGTTTTCACAGGTATTTGGCTTTTCAAAGCAGAAATAGTGAATTAAATTAGGAAGATTGCATCTGATACATGCATATAAGATACATGTTTTAAATTGAATTATTTTTATTTAACTATCTATTTGTCTTGTTCCACTCCTTACAGGAAATTGGTCTTGCATCTCTTGGTGCCCCTGATGAGTACATTGAGAAACTTGCTACTGTGAGTAGTGTGGCTTGTGTTTTATACTGTTGAATGCTTTTATATCAATTGATTATGGTTCTTGGAAAGATAATCAATCAGGCCTTTTGAGAAAGCATTACATATACAATTAAACATTCAAAAGTAAAAAATGAATGCACTTTTACTTTTTTTATTTATGTACTATAGCTCAAAACCAGAGCACACAAATAAAACACAACACACAGTTTGGTAGTAAAGATGCTGTTGCTTTAAATGGCCCCTTTAAATTTAAAGGCAGCATGGGTCTTGGATTCCACCTAACCATGTAGATAGACTTTTCTTTAGCTTTGTTTTTGTGGAATTTTCCTTGCTTTTGATGTATAGATCACATTTTATGAACCCTGTGTATACTCAGGTGTACTGGTTCACTGTGGAGTTCGGCCTGTGTAAGCAAGGCTCTGAGATCAGGGCTTATGGAGCTGGCCTGCTTTCATCATTTGGAGAGCTGCAGGTAAGAAGCTGAGTCACAAACTCCAAGACCCCCACAGCAGAAACACACTGTTTGCTTTATGTGCTTTAGGTGATATAACACATTAACATCGTTGCACAACAGCAGCAGTAGTGTGGGGAGTGGGTTAGTGGTCCACTCACATTCGGGTTTAATGTGTCAGTGGGGGAGTCGGCCTCACAGGCCAGCAGGGTGGCGGTAAAGTGGTTCACTGGGTAAGTGGCGGCAAAGAGAGGATGAGCAGCTCGCTATGGAGGTCACAGGTTACATCAGCTGCTGTCAGCAGAGGATGTGCACTCTACCACATTTACCAGGATCATGCTGCACTTCCTGCTTACTTACAGGAATAGACTCTCATTGAGAAATTTGAATCCACATACTTAAAAAAAGAAAGATAAACACATCTTCTTGCTCTGTTCTTTTTCAGTATAGTCTAACCGACAAGCCCGGGCTAAAGCCGTTCGAGCCAGAAAAGACCTGCCAGCAGAAATACCCCATCACAGAGTACCAGCCTGTTTACTTTGTTGCTGAGAGCTTTGATGATGCCAAAGAGAAAGTCAGGTCAGTCATGCATTCCTATTATTATTATTTTACAGTGTGTGTGCACAGGAGGGTTAGACTACATGCTGAACTTGTGTGTTTGTCTACAGGAAATTTGCAGGGATTATCCCCAGGCCTTTCTCAGTACGTTACAACGCCTACACCCAGAGTATTGAAGTGCTGGACAACACCCAGCAGCTCAGGAACCTGGCAGACTCCATCAACAGTATGCATCACTCCATCATTTGGCTCCTGAGAGCTCTCCTTTTCTGTGGTCAAATTCACTTTCATTCATTTATTAAAATGGTGGTTACCAACTTAATTTAATTTGAGACCAGGTAATATGCTTCAATGTGGCCCATCACCACTAGGTGCACAAACCTATCAGATGTATAGAAGATATAATGGGCATAATGCACCACGAGCTGCATGATGATCCCAACTTTTATAAAAATATATATTTGTTACCATATTGGAAAATTACAAACTACGAGTCATTTATGCATTTAGTCATATTCACTTATTTTATTTATCTTAGGAGTAGAAATATAAATATTTATACACTTAAATAACACCAATCAATGCTGCATTTTACATCATTGGAAAGCCTGATTAGTCACCTTAACTATGACGTATTATTTGTAAAAACATGAGATTTTTGGCACATTTTTCCGTTGCACTACCCACACATTTAGCTGTGTTTCTTACCTCATTTAGCTGTTTCTTACAAGTTTTACCTCACTATAAAGGTGACTTATCAGGCTTTCCAACCATGTTTAACAGTTTATATTGTTAAAGGGGAGAAAAAACCAACCAAACACAAATTTACTCACTTTAACAAAAACACATGAAAGTTAATGTAGCAAAATTTTTATTTAAATTCAATGTCACAGAATTTAATGTAACAGCAACTCCTGTATTTAACAGAAAAGTGAAAAGAAAACAAAAAAAAAACCCTTATATGGACCCTGATTGTAAACAGGTCATGCTTGAGTCTATAATAAGCAGTGAGCTGTTAGCTTAATGAGTATAACAGAGCTGTTTTTGTTTAATTCTTTGCTCAGAGAATTAAAGGAGCACGACATCTATTGATGAGCTCCTTAATTTCAACAGAAATAGGGGCGGTAAAAAACCTTTGAACTATTTTTAGACACCTTTTAATGATTATTTTTTCTTTTTCAGGTGAAATGGGCAAACTGTGTGAAGCCCTACGAAAACTGGAGTAACTGCACACCCAATCACATCTGTCTTCTTCCCTCCTACATCAGCCCTGTTGAAAGGTTATTAGGGGGCTTGTGGTTCTGCTTAGATTTCTTAAAAATAACTTTCTTTATATCAAAAATATGCAAATTAGATTAATCAGCACATATGTGTATACTAGCCTCCTGTGTATTTTAGTGAATAAAACATAGCATCGTAGTTAGAGGCATTAGGGAGTAAGTAAGTAAGGTTATTACTGTTAGCATAATACCTACATAAGTGTAACTGAACTTACTTTTCAGGATAAGTCTTCTTTTTTTTTTAACCCCAAATCAGTGTTTGGCAAATACCCTTTGAATAACTAATGAATTTGAAATACAAGGTGAACACTTTACTTCAAATGTGATGAAGTAAACACATCTGATTTTTTTCTATGATTAAAAACAAACTACTTTTATGATTATAAATTAAATGTGTTGTATGCATGACATGTAATGAAACAAATAAACATTTATTCTCTTGGACTTTCATTTATGCATTTCAATCCATTTACATCCACATACAAACAGAAAGTGCTTCGTCTGTTTAATACCATTTTATAATACAGGAGAACATATTTGGCTATTAAATAACAGCTGTAAGGCTGCTATAATAATAAACCTGTTTATGCTAAGATTTTTATATCGCTTCATATTTTTGTATTTATCTCATGTCATAACTACATTTTACTGTGGTTTTAAAAGACAACTTCACATGTTTTTAACAGGCTAACGTGGCTGTAAACCTCAAACACACTCATAAGATGTATCTGTGACTAATGAGATCTGCTGAATGAATACAGCCCTCTAATGTCCATATTTTGCATATAATTGGCTAATCAATAACTCAGTGGATGTAGAGTACCCTGCCTTGTTTTGAACAAAAGGCTAAAAAGAAACACAGGAATAATTAATGCTTTTCCAGTCTTAAGACCCTTTTTAGGAACATGTTCATATGTCAAGTTAAAGAAAAATGTACACACATGGGACATTTTTTTTTCCACTTTACAGACACAACTCTGTTTCATCTTATGAAACTTTATTTCTCAGTCCAGCATCTGACAGAGGTTTACCCTGCAGGAAGTGGAGTAATTGCAGAGAAGGACAAATGTTGTGAAAAGGTGTTAGATTCAGAGTTTATTCTCAAATCCTGTAATTTCAGTTTGCCTTCAGCAATGCTCTGTGGTCAGAGGTTTTTGAGTAGTTGTTTAGGAGCACGTCTGACTCTCCTTATGAGTTGAATATGTAACTACTTTTTCCATTATTATTCTTCTTCATTTTTTTTTATCCTTTTTCTTAATTCCCTCTTTCTCGACTTTGTTTAAATTCCTTATCTTAACTCCCTTCTTCAGCTTGATTCCACTTGCTTGTTATTTTTTTACGATTCCTCCTTATGATTCCTTCTTTGTGATTTTTCCTCTTCTTGATTCCCATTTTTCCTATACCCCTTTCATCTAGACTCTTCTTTATTCCTATCTTGACTTCTTCATAAATTCCCATTCATCTGGATTTTTCTTCCTCTTCTTCAATTTTCTTCTTGATTCCTCTTCTTCAACTGGATCCTCGTCTTAATCCTTCTCGATCATCACTTTTTAAAAAAAATGATTAACAAATATGTAACTTTTCTGGAAATTTAAACCTGTTCACAGTGAAAATGAAGAACCTGATTGATGATACATCTCCAACTTTTACATGTAATAAATTACTAATAATTTCAATTCAATCTAAATTCTTTCAACCTATTGAAAAATGAGCCTCTTATAAAATGAGTTGAGGAAAATAACATGGAACACCACTGTCGTGAAATGCCATGGCAAAAGGAGATGCTTAAAAATGCTGAAAAGGATTTAATGGAGGAAAAATACACGAATATTTCTTTTAAAATTGTGACAATATAACTTTTACATAACCCACGATGTTGTTTCTAGCTGAATAAATCTGCGCCTCATTGTTAAACTGGAATATTTTTTGCCCCCATAAATAGAAGTAACACCATGACGCACAGCAGGTCCCCATCCAAAAAAACCAAAACGCACGTGTTACAATTGCGTAACTCATCTGCATAGAGCCTTGTGGTGACGGCTTATTTAAACCTGCACACCGAGGCGACAAGAGACAAACAACCTGTCGGCTCCTGTGACCGTGAAGTGAGCAGCAGAGACCGGACAGATGAAGACGGACGGCGCGGCGCAGACGTTCAGCGGCAGGAAGCAGAGTCTGATCGAGGATGCGCGCAGGGAGCGCGGCAGCGGCTCCGCGGTCTCCCCGGGGCCCTCCAGGTTCGGAGACAGTTTCGTGTTCGAGGAGAAGGACGGAAGGGTGACTCTGAACGTCCTGTTTGCACTCAGTAACGAGAAAAATGCGGGATTCTTTAAAACGGGGAAAATATTTGAGGTGAGGCTTAAACAGGAGACAATGATTTTTCTTTTTGGAATCATACTGCCACGTTTAAGAAGCGCATCTTGCTGTTAATTTACTCATATTTTCTTCTGACTAAAAGACAGAATGATCAGGTTTTGCACATAAACTCAAATTATTTGTAAATACTGTTTGGAAATGGAAACAGTAGCAATGCAGGACATCTTATACAATAAAAGTTTATATGAAAATAGACAGCTTATTTAGCAAGTTGCACATTTAAGTAAATAAAATATTTTTTATATGGTAAAAAAAATGTAATGACATGAAAAACAAAAGTATTGAATGTAATTTCTGTTTCAAACAATGAGGCAGGTATAAAATGGTATTAAGATTAAAATCTTCAGTCATTGCTATTTCCCTCTGGGATTAAAAATGTATTTATCTTTTAATTTTATTTCAGGGTTTTGTTTTTGTGTTTTTGAAATAAATAAAAAATGTCCCTGTATGCATCACTTCATTCAAGTGATAAAAACAAACATAAAAAGCCTGTAAATCATGTTTCCGCCAAAAAAAGCAAAATAAAAATCTTTCCTTGCTTTTTTCTCCTTCTACATTCCCTTAGGACAATTGCCTAATAATAAGAATAATTATTTATATATATACATATATCTTTAAACAAATGGTTGGCATGACAGTTAACAGTACAATTATAACAGTGAAATGGTAAAAGTTTGAAACAGTAATGAGGCAAACACAAACCTTTAGCACCCAAAGCCTTGTGGTTGAGATGGCGCAGGTAGGGTTTAATTCCACATAATAAAAAAAAATATATAGATATAGGCCTATTATTATAATCACTGAAAAATGTACTTTACCAAATGGAGCAGGTTGTTAAAGGGTTGAAGATCAGAGTCTTCATGGCTGAGTGAAAAAAAAAAAAAAAAAAAAAATTCAACAAGAAAGGCAAAATCTAAATAATGAAAAATTACAAAGATTCTTGAAAACTGAATTTCTCTAACATTCTGACAAAGACTTGGTTTAATCTGAGATGCAAAAGTTTGACCAGAAAATGCAGAACAGTTTAAGAAACAAGACCACTTTTTTATTTGCCTTCTTCAGACGTTTGAAGCCAAACTTCTCCACATTGAAAGCCGAGCCGGGAGGAAGTCGAAGAACAGCTCGCCCGACCTGGAGTTCTTCATGAAGTGTGAAGTTCACAGCTCCGATCTGGACGTGTTCATCAACTCATTGAAGAGAGTGGCTGATGATGTTCGCTCCATACCGGAAGAAAAGGGCAAGTTCCTGATGTTATTCTCTCTCATTGGCACTGTCTCTTATCCTTACAAGCCTCATCTGAATAATAACCTGCAGCCAGACTCATTACAAAAGGACTAATTAATGTTTTTCTGTCCACATCACAGTTCCCTGGTTTCCCCGACAGATAAAAGACCTGGACAGATGCAACATGTTAATAACCAAATTTGATCCAGATCTGGACCATGACCATCCTGTGAGCATTCAAAGATTTCCTGCAAAAATATACCCGATTAAATAAAGAGGCTTATTAAAAGTCATTTAACATTTCTTTTTGCAGGGATACAATGATTCTGAATACAGAAAGAGACGGGCTGCCATCTCTGAACTTGCCTTCAGATACAAACAGTGAGTCACTTCCCAAAAAGAAATCTTAGTGTCATTAAAAATTCACTTCTTAACTAAGTCTTTCTGCAGTGGTGACCTGCTGCCCACAGTGGAGTACACAGCTGAGGAAACAGCCACATGGTGAGACCACCTTGCAGAGTTATGGATGCAGATGCGTCGGTACTGAAGTACAATAAAGTGACAGCATGGTGTGGTTGTGTTTTAAAGGAGGCAGGTTTACCATCAGCTACGGAGTATTTATCCCAGTCTGGCCTGCAGGCAGTTTCTGGATGGCCTGCAGCAGCTGGAGAAGGAGTGTGGCTACGGAGAGGAGCGCATCCCCCAGCTCAGAGACGTTTCAGCCTTCCTGAAAGGTAACAAACACTTGAGGATTTTGGTATAAAATACAATAAATTAATATTTGTTCTGTTCTATTCCCTCTAAAACAGAAAAAAACATGTATGTAATGTTTCTCCTAAAGAGACTAAACAAAAAGTAAAACAAATGTAAATTTTTCTTAAAAAGTCTGATGACATGTGGAATATTTAGATACTGGGAAATTATTTTATTTTAATAATGTATAACCTGACAGAAAACTTTATTAACACCTGCACTTGTCTAAGTAAAAATTCATGACTCTGAATTAACATTTAAGAAGCCGAACTTCCAAAAAGCTGGTAAGTTTAGATTTAAAAATAACCTCATCCAAGGTGAAGATTACTTTTACGTCAACTAAATACTTGTTGCACATCAAACATCAAATAGTAAAATAAGAGCTTTTATAATTAAACGTAATTAAATGATAAACTAGTCATTGTGTTGTGATGCCAATCATGATAAGCATTGTGTTAATAAAATACAAATGATAGTATTATTTGCGGTGGCCGAACACTTTTACAAGTTTACCGAAACGAAATTACAAAGATAGGTGTTTCACCAAAATCTGTGACCCATTAGAATCTGTGACCAGTGGGTATGCTGTACCTGCATTATAATGAACTCAGACTTTAACAAAAGTCTCCTCAAAACTCGTCTTCTAAGACGTATGTGCAGAGGGCTCCTTGCAGTCATGATAATATAAAAATAAACAAACCTGAACTTATCCAGTAGGAATGTCTTTCGGGGTTTCTCTGACGTCATGATAATATCCCTCCTATCACAATAATAATTGTAAGATGTCATTATCGTGACATCTCACAATTATATCATTATCGTCATGACACAATGAACAAAACTAATTCAAAAGCAATGTTCAAATTAGTTCAGTTTTTCTTTTTAAAAAAAACATGACAATATTGCTGTTATGACAACAATATCACAACATTATCGAGACACTGTAACAGCCTCAGTTATGATGAACATAAAGCAGCATTTGCGTCTCTTAATATAGACAAAGAAAAATATTTATCAGGATTGTAAAGTTTCCACAAACCTTTAAATAAAAAGAGAGTATTTTAAAAAAAGGGAAAGGCTTCCTGTAGAAAAAAAAAGAGAGAGTTAAAGCCCAAAATAGCATGATATACTTACTTTTTAACCCCATGGACATGTAGGCACCGACTGGAGAGTTGCTGGAAAATTCCACAGAGGGCACACCAGGGTATAAAAACTAAACTTCCATATTTGAAGCATGTAAACAGATGAGCGATTAAAGAGGCAACACATGCAGCATTACATATGGTATTAAAGTTCTGTAGCTTATTCTATAAAAGCAAAGGGAAACCCTGCTCCACAGCTGCCAGGCACATCAAGTTTTCATGTATTTCTTTCTCCTCCCTCTATTTAATATGATCTCCCCAACACACTATTTGATAATCTGCAAGTTTTTCATCCGGTGAAAGCAACATGATTACAGTATTTTCTGATTATTTACACACTCAGTTTAAATCGCATAAAGAAGCATCCAAATATGAGTGATGATTCAATATGGGCCAGAACAGCTGTTAAAGCTTCCCAGTGGTACCGTAGCTAATTAATAAACTTTGATGAATTGTTGGATATGAATTATCACTTTTCTTGTCTTGGGATATGGATAGGATTTCTCTTGGTGTAATTAAATGTGTTAATCAATATCAGATGACAGCTTTATCTTCCTACTAAAGAATAAGCAATACACACAGAGGATAAAGAAATGAAGAGATTAAAATGTGAAGTAGCTGTGTACACATTCTTAACTTTTTGTTTAATTTCTCCTCCGTTGTTGCACCTTTCTCTGGCCAACTTCAGAGAAAACGGGTTTCCAGCTGCGTCCAGTTGCCGGCCTGCTGTCAGCCAGAGACTTCCTTGCCAGTCTGGCCTTCAGAGTGTTTCAGTGCACACAGTACATCAGGCACTCCTCTGCTCCCATGCACTCCCCTGAGCCGTGAGTTATCACACCCTAGCACCCAGCTTATTATTCATTAATTTAATCAGCTGCTTTTTTTATTGACTCTCTTCAATCGCCTCATACAGAGACTGCTGTCACGAACTCCTTGGCCATATTCCCATGCTGGCAGACAAAGAATTTGCACAGTTTTCTCAGGTAATAGCACCACAATGAACTCTTTCATCCTTGTTTTTGCCTCAACCATCATGTAATCTAATTACATTAGCTTTAATTATTACTATTTTCAATGCTACCAGGAGATTGGACTCGCCTCACTTGGAGCTTCAGATGAAGACATTGAGAAATTGTCAACGGTGAGATTTTTCAAAGGATTACTTCTAAATGTTCATTACTTTTTACATTTTCATACAAATCACTTTATGAGCTTTCACTGCCATCTAGTGGTCAATATAAATAACTGCAGCGCATTGTGGCGGTCCAGATTATTTACTGGAGAAAATGTTCCTAAGATCAAATGGATGAATGAGGGAGGAAAAAATGATTGGCTGGATGGATGAGAGAGGGAAGAAGAACTAAGCAGTGGATGAGGAACAGGAAGGAAGAATGGATGCACGTGGGAAAAGTAAATATGGATACACAATGATGTACTGAAAAGATGGCTGAATTTAAGGGATGGATGGATGGATGGACAAACTAATAGAGGAAAGACAAGAAGGGAGGAACAATGGATAGATTAGACAAGATAAGAGGAAAAAGGAATGGATGGAGGAAAAATGAACGAGTGGGAGAACGGATGGATGAGAGGAATGAGGCATGAATGGCTGGATGAAACACAGAGAGGAAGGAAGAACTATTTGGTAGATGAGGGATAATAAAAAACATGGAAAAAGAAGTAAAGATGAATAGACAGAGTTGGAGAAAAGAGGGATGAATGGTGTTTAGGGTAATGTCTGAATTAATTGGGGATGGATGGACAAATGAATGGATGAGTGAGGTAGAAAAAAACTAATGTATGGATGAGAGAAGAAGTGTGGGTGGATGAAGTGGAAGAAAATACTTGATGGAAGACACAGGAAGGGAATAAAATGGATGGATTAGAGAGAAGGAAAGAGGGATGGATGATGATGGAGGGAAAATGAATGAATGAGACAGTGTGAGATCAGGGAGATAGAGGAAGGGTGGATGACGTTGAGGAAAGATGCTGAATAAGTGGGAATGGAGGGATGAAAAATAGAGAAGATGGATGGGGGATAGATGACTGGACGGAGAGAAAAAAGTGGTTAAGCTATCCTTAATGGGTTGACTGGGTGTAAGTAGCTCTGTTGAGGTGAACAGGTCACCAGTTTAACTGGACTCGTTCCCTGTCTGCAGTTATACTGGTTTACTGTGGAGTTTGGCCTCTGCAAGCAGAACGGTGCAGTGAAAGCTTACGGCGCCGGACTCCTCTCCTCTTACGGAGAGCTTGTTGTGAGTGTGAACTTTTGTTTGCACACGTGTCTAGCTGTATTCGTTTTGTATGCTAACAGTCTTTCACCCCTCCTCGCAGTACGCTCTGTCCAACGAGCCGGAGTACAGGCCGTTTAACCCCGAGGAAACAGCCGTGCTGCCGTACCAGGACCAAACCTACCAGCCGGTGTACTTTGTGTCTGAGAGCTTTGAGGATGCAAAAACGAAGCTAAGGTATTAAACTGGTAGTTTATGAACTGCAGCATATAATCACACCTAAAATCAAATATAACAAAATCACCAACAGATATATTTTGCCCTGGAAAAGTTACTCCACCTTGGACTCAGAAGCTATAATATTACCCAACGTAGCAGAAATAACTTTATGTTGACATTCTGCATAATTATCCACCATTCCTGCTCGTACTCACATCCTTATTTCGCAAAGAATTTTAGAATTTTCTTGCATGAACCACCTCTTCCAAAATAACCCAAACATTTCAGTGAAATTCAAATTTAACATTTAAATATGCCATAAACCTACAAAAGTTAAATTTCTTTGTACGCTAGGAGCTGCAGTTTCTCACAGATTCTGTGATAAGGCCTGAAAGTTTCAGCTGTAATTGATTTGTAGCTGAGTTACAAATAATTTCTTAGCTAAATTAGCCATGGTGCATGTTTAAAACAGCAAGCTTGTTGATTTCCAGATGCTGACGTGTGACATGGTGCCGTAAAGTAAAACACAGCTGTTACATGATGCTCTGGGCTGGAACACAAAGTTTGGATTTTCAGCCTGAGGATGCTGCAGGGCAATGACGGCCCAGGAATGTACATAATGAATGTCAGTGTGCCATTAAAAACCAGTCAGAAGCACAGAGCTTTAAGGCTGGAAATGCATGCAGTATTGCTATAAGTGCACATCACCATCACCTTCATTTATGCATTTAAAGATCTGATGTGTAGTTTGTTTAATATTAAATAACTTAATGTCACCACTGTTTAACAAGATTCAGTTGTTTGTTGTTCAGATGCATTGAAAGCGTTTACTATTTCAGTGATATTTTATAAATGGGAAAATCAATAAAACAGATAAAAACCATTTCCTGGTACAAAATCCAAGTCTCTATATTTAACCCATCATGTCTTGAGGCACACATGTGCTTTTAAGGTCCCTCTGAAATAAAGATCTTAAAACAAACTCCAACTTGTGACTTGTTAAAGTAACACCATCTCTTTCTCAACACAAAGCTCTTGGCTTCTGACTTGGTTTGATGGTACACTGATATTCATTATGTACATTCCTGGAGCCATCATTGCCCTGCAGCTTCCCAGGACCGAAACTCCAGCCTATCAGCAGAGTTGAAAATGAAGCAATATACTTATCTTTCCAATTAGACTCTTTCTCGCTGTATTCCAGACATGAAAATTTATAGGAAATGAAATAGTGCTTCACCTTCACTTCAGCTCCCCTTTAAATATGTCATCAGATTCTAAAAGATATTAAAGTTTTCGAATATTCAGCTTTGTACAAATCGGGACTATTTTTTTTCTTGAATTTAATTTCTTTTACATATTAAGTTTTGTATTATATATTTTCTTAAAAACAATAAAATAAAAAAAAAATAAATAAAAAGTGTTATATATAGCAAGCCTCAATATCTTCATCTTACATGTATTTACATAATAAGCCTGACACTAATTTAGTTATTGTTTGGAATTTATTCATAAGAGGATTTTAAGATAATTTGATTCCAATTAATTTTTCCTTTAGAATTAATAAAGCTATCATTCTTCAAAAACAGTTTATGGTTTTATTTGCAGGAACACGTTTAGGACTCAAACTTTTGCAAAGCCAATTTTTTTGTAATTTAAATCCTCTTTTCAGCCTCTGCTGGTGCCTCATTTCAAAGTTGATCTAAACACCTTTAATAATCAGTGAAGTTGAAACCATTTGCTTATGTTTCCTCCCACAGAAAATACTCAGCTAACATCAAGCGCCCCTTTGCCGTTCGCTATGACCCATTTACCTGCAGTGTGGAGGTTCTGGACAAGCCCAGCAAGATTCAAAATGCTCTGAGCCACATGAGAGAGGACTTGAGGACCCTTCACAGCGCCTTGGAGAAGCTCAGCTCACCTTAAGACCAGAATGTGATCTTCTGTAGAGATCAGAAAGTCATGCTGCATGTTTGGCCCGAGTAAAAAGTGCAGATATTACTCATGAACACAGAAAACGTAGTCTGGTTTGTGCATATACTGTGAAGATGTAAAAAAGAATAAATGTTTATTTTCCTGAAACTCTGTCCTCAAAACTTGTGTTTGACAATAATGAAAAGCAAAAAAAAAAAAAGGTGATGGAGAAAGAAAAGTTAAGAAGACTACAATAGACAGATTGTAAACCATTTTCTAGTTTCTAAATCCAAACCGACTATTTCCATTTGGAAAACTCTTGGAAGCCATTTATCTTCATGTGTTGTTAAGCAAAGGGAAGGAGCTAATTATGAATGATTTAAGTATAATGTTCCCGTTGCTGGTCAAGGCCAGAGCCAGCACTGAGGCCCAGCACATGAGTGGGGCCAGGTCAGCGGGACCTCGCGGCCCACCACAGCACGGTCCGCAGAGCTGCGCTGCTGACAGGCTCTCTTCTCTCTTTATTTTCTTTCTGCATTCAACTGCAGAATTTGGCCCTCTGCATTTTTGACAGATGGCCAGGGTTTTGATCTTAACGCGGGCGACAACGCACGTCAGAGCCGTTCACGTCAAAGCTTTGCCTCAGAAAAACACAAATCATCTCCATCTGTGGGATTTGTGACAGGACGGCATTGTCAGGGTCACAGGCTGCAAAACCCTCGTTCCCATAATTTTACTGCACAGTAACTCAACCTGGCGTCTCTGAGAAAGCCTGAGAAAACCAAGCTTGCTTACCTCCCCCAGGTCTGAGTCTTTAGGTTCACTTTGTCCCCAAGCCTGAGAGTGACCCTCTGATTTATGGATCACCTACAGCCCATGAAGGCAAAGCTGGAGTCCTGATGAAAACGTCTTTCCTGTTGGACTCAAAGAAAAATGTAGAAGCAACAACTTGCGGCTTTACTTAGTTCCAGATTGGGTGCATCTCTAAGAGAATGACTCCGACTGCTGACAGTAAAACTGAAAGGATGAGGCTTGTTTCAGGAAAAATAAATAAGACGACTTTCATACTGTGATCTGAAGCTTATCAAAGTTCAGGTGTGTTGATTACTCATGGCAAAAGAAAACCTAGATGACTACGACTGGTAAGGAAGCCAGGGTGAACTCATCAGGAGAAAACCTCACTTTGTTATGAAGCCAGTTCAGATGATTCTTATGCTTAAACTTTCTAAAGAACTGGTAAATAAATAAATGTTGCTGGTCATTTAAGGTGTAAAAATAGAATTCTGAAGCTATTGAATTCAACCCAAACATTTGGTCAAATGAGGTCACAAAGACAAAGACACTAGAACATTTATTCACTTTGTGACTTTGGCTGCATAAACATGCCTGGACGTCCCCTGCTGACAACAATACTTACAGAATGTTTTCAAGTCTACTGCAAGATAAATCACAAAGGCTTTGCCAAATGGTAAAAAACTATTGATAATGTCAGCCTAAAGAATAGAAAGTTCATGGAAAGTTCTGCAGCAGGGCTCCATAACAGTCCCCGACCCTAACCTTGAACTATCGGGCTTGTTCAGACCAAAAAAACTTGGTTCTGAACCTTAAAAGTACGTTTTTAACTGGAACCACAAAATGATAGTGCTTCTTCGTGAACTAATCTCATCCACTTTGGATTCAGTTAAAGTGTGAACACAAAATATAAATATGAATAATCTGAAATTAAAGGACTCTGAAATGAAAGGAAACAGAATAAAAAAAAAAATGTACTGACACCTAGTGGTCAAGTTAGAGATGACACCCTTCTCAAACACCATCAACCCACATCATTCCTTACTTCTGGTTCGCTGAGCATTCTGACCAGCAGGATTTAGATGTTTCCCTGCTACGACACATCTGACTCCAATCAATAGATCTTTAGTAGCCTTATGCAGAATTTGACAATAAGCCATTAGAAAACAATTTTATTTGAATCAGGTGTGTTGCAGCAGGGAAACATCTACAATCCTGCAGAATAGTAGGCCTCAAGGATCAGGATTAGTGATCCCTGCTCTACTTTCTTCGTCTCTGTGCCGTTAACAGTGGTAATGTGGCAGTTTTTCTGTGCAAATACATGACCGATTCATTCTAAGATAATGAAAACAAAATTAAGTTATAAGCAAATTGTTAAATAAACTGAATTTGATAACACATTTTTTCAAACATTTTTTTTATAGTTTCTGTCATTTTAAGCATATACTTGCTATAACAGTTAAAATGACAAAAAATTTAGTTTTTTTTTTGCTTTGACTGTATGACACTGCTCTTAGCAAGTTTTCATAGGCCATTAAAAGCACCATAGATAACACTAACTATAAAAAAAGGGTAGAAAGTGACCTCACAGCTACAATATGCATGATGTATGCATCAGCAGATCAAATGACCAATTCCACCGATCAAGATCAGCACAAATCGTTTCATTCTGGGAAAGCATCGCAAACAAATCAGCCGCGAGATTAAATCAAACACTGACCTCAAAGAGCTCTAATCTCTCCCTTTGTTTCCCTTCGTATCATTCTCCTCATTATTTTTGTTTGCTCGCTTTTTGTTGAGCCCGGGCTTAAAGTTGGCAAGGCTGCAGAAGAATTATCTGAAGAGTGGGAGATTAGGAGAAGGTTGGTGAGGATTTTAAGGTGATCTGATCTCACTTTCATCCATTTCACAGTTTGTTATTAGTGCTCGCACAGACGTGAGGGAACGAATTGCTTGTGAGGCACAAAAACTTCATTGAGGTTACATCAAAGGTAGTTTGAAAACATCCAGGATGAGTTGGAATCTCCAAGATGCTGATCGGCTTGCCGACCAACAGATGGTGCCCTTGAGTCACTGGATTTAAGGAGCCACTGAGATTCATGACGCATGTGTCAGAGCGATTCCCTCTCTGGCTACTTTTCTTCCTCTTTGGAGCGTGCACAGCTAAAAAAAAATGGAAGCCTCCTTCTCTGACATCTTAAGTGCATCTGCTCCAGCACCACCTGCAACGAAAGCACAGCAAAACGCAGAGAGCAGAGACCGCATTGGACTTGTTCAAACAAAAAAGCTGAGCAGGAGAGCAGTAGCATGTTATGCTTTGTGGATGGTGGTGTGCGTGTCCTGTCCAAGAAACATACAAGGCTGATGAACTGGTTTTGAAAGAGCGGCGTTCTCTGCTCACTCCACTCTGCCATGCAGACACATCGACACACAATACAACCTAGTGTTTCGGCCGAGTGAATTACAATAAGGTGCTCTGTTAGACGATACATTGATCCTGCACATCTGTGGAAACAAGTGATCAGCTGTCACCTCGAATGATTCATGATCAAGTTAATTAAATGAGCACCTCTTTGCAGCTTAGCTGGCATTACAGTGCGAGTGCTTTGAAAACTGAGAGGGTAGTTTCTCACATGGCATTCTTGTGACAGTACAATAAGGCCTTGTTTGACTGGAGGGCACCGAAAGCTGCTGCCAAGAGATTGCTTCGCTCCCCTGTTTGGTCTGATAATAACTCTTCTCCTACCTCTCTGCATCCTTGTTGGCTTCTCAGTTTGTAAGGCCTGGTTTTTCCTTATCCTTACCCCGGGGATTTTAGAAACCAGGTGGAGATATTCTCTCAATATGATAGAGTCTGCCATGGGTCGTACAAAAAAACCCCCCCAAAAACAGTGGGGTAGAAACACCTGCAGTAATGATGATGATCAAGTCAGCAGGTAACCTGGAGAGTTGGCATGGACGCCCCCTCACATTCCTCTGAACTGCAGCTCTCCTGGCAGGACATAACAGCCAACTGATGGAACTTCGGAGAAAAGAAAAATGATGTTCATAGGAAAGAGGCGCTCAGAAAGGATTTCAGGCATGCAGCCATTCCCATAAACTTCCAAGCAAAATTGTAAATTCTCTGAAAAATATTTTATTGAACATTCGCTAAAACAGAGACCATACATTCATCCAATAGGCTGCTACATTTCAGTCATCCAAAAGCACAATTTCCTGTCGCTGCCAACCACACAGAGCGGCAGCGTCCGGTGCCAGCTGAGGCCAGATCCTACGGGGGCCGATCCGATCACCACGGGCTGTAATGACACAAGTCTTTCATGAGGTGCAAAGAGCTGAGTAAAGATCCCAATCTGAACTTTGAGAAGATCGCACTGACCTGTGGGTGGCCAAGATGGTGGATGAGTAACTGACTACTGATCTTTCCTGGACATCCGGTGGTGGCAAACAGGTTTTCATTGGCCCGAGACCATCTGAGGAGAAGAAAATCTTTGTGTGGTCAGCTTTAAATTATAGGAAGGTCAAAAACAGTTACGATTAAGCCCCTTCATGACAAATCCTGCATTGTTTCTCCACCTCAGTACATGTACAAGCTCTAATATTGATGAGAACCTGCTTCTTTTAGTCTGTTCACAACTGAACTATCTCACCTGAACAGCCGAGCTTTGTCTTTATGTGCAGGTCTTTTCTCTTGTGGGTAACTGCAAACAATAAAAACTTGAATTCAGTGCATCCCACACTAGCACATCATTAACACAAGCTGCATCAATGCTAAGCTTTTTCCCAACCTGGAGCGAGTTATGTCCCAGATAAGCCAGTCATTGCCTGCCACAGCACCCACTTTGATGGTGTTGGTGAGGCACCAGTCGGCCGACATGAGCGGCCCGCAGTCCAGTGATAGGATGGCCTGCTGGGTAACCAGGTCGTAAAAACGAATCGTTCCCTTTTTCTCTGCCACCATTAACTAGAAAAAATGATGAGTCATAAGAGATAAAGTTAGATGCAAAGATGGAGAGGATGCTTG
Source organism: Melanotaenia boesemani (assembly GCF_017639745.1). Taxonomy (NCBI): domain Eukaryota; kingdom Metazoa; phylum Chordata; class Actinopteri; order Atheriniformes; family Melanotaeniidae; genus Melanotaenia; species Melanotaenia boesemani. Next base: position 10,719,476 of record NC_055704.1, read on the forward strand.
ACATCAGCAAGTACCAAAAGTTAAAATGCACATTATTGCCCTTTGTTCAAAACTGGTCAGTACATAAATAAGATTTTGAATCTGTAGCAGGTCCAGAGCTCTAGAACACTCTGCCCCATCATATCTCATGTGCATAATCACTTGAGCATTTTAAATCTCTTTTAAAGACTGTTTGCACTGGCTTTTAATAAGAGTGTGTGACATTTTTAGTATGTGACTTATTTGTTTTTTATCTTCTGGTTGTGGTTCTGGATGTTATTTTATTTTATTACTATGCATGTCTTGTATTTCTTTTTTTTATCTTAAATTTATTTTTAATTTATCAGTTTTATAATATTGGACTGCAGATTTGTACAGCACTGTGGACACTATGTGCTGCTTAAATGTGCCATAATAATAAATTTGACCTTGTCACAGTTGCCAAACAACATGTTGCATCGGTTGTGGATCCTTTTTCTATGAACTTAACATTGCTGAACAGTCAGGGTTTTACCACTGACTAAAACCCTGCAAATCTGCACTGTCATTTACGGGTAATAACATCTAGAACACTGTACCACCTGTACTAATAAACACAACATTTACACCACTTTTAAATCGCATTTAAAACCTGTTTATCAACCAAAGCTATTCTCACAGCTGGTCAAACAATTACATATACACATGTTGTGTGTTGTATACATCTGCATTGCTTTTGTGTTGTCATTTCTTCTTATGTCTTGTCATGAGCGGAACATGTTTACATATATGCATGTATACATGTGCCGCACTCTTTGTATACTTTATCACTGTGCCACTGAATAATAAGTAACTTTAGTGTTTGTGTTTTATCTTATCAACCTCATGCACTTGAATTATGCAGTTAAACCCCTTTAAACCCTGCAACCCTTTCGCCTAAAACTGGCTTTGAGGTATAAAAGACTTCTTGTAAACCAACTATTTTACTGAACTACTTTTACTGGACCCTTGCTGATGTAACAGGAAAGTTTTTGTTGCAGTATCATTTGCTACTGGAAGACAGTTTGGCTTCAAAGATAAATTTAATGTGCATCTGGTCTGAAAAAGGGAGTTCACTGAATCTACAGTAATGATTGTAGCCTGCAAGTTTATACCATTCAAATAAAAAAACTCTTAGCTTTCCAATGGTGCATAACGTGTAGGTATGTGTAGGTACAGCAACTGGATAGCTCAGTTGGCAGAGCATCCGTTACTCATGCGGGAGGCCTGAGTTCGAGTGGGCAAGACCCTAATGCTACTGCCTACTCTCAGATGTAAGTTGCTTTGGAGAAAAGCGTCTGCTAAATGACTGTAACGTAATGTACTCAGAAGGGATACTGACTGAAATATATAGTTGTCATGTCACGCCCACGGGACGTCTGGTACCAACAGGTTACCTCTTGCACTTAATACAATATTTACTGTGACTGGTTTGCACTTTACTTTTGTTTGTACCTTGTTGTTATGTGTATTGTTGTGACCTGCCAAGAGGCTCTGAGGCACATTAGCTGCTTGGCTAACTGTGAACATTATATTAATTAATGTGCTATGTGTCTATTATAAATGAATAAATAAATAAATCTGTGCAGAGGATTAAACTGATCAATGAAAGAAAAGATGTTCCGGTTCTGGAAAGACTTGCAAAAAGCAGCAGCAAGAGCGAAGATAGGGTCAGGATAAAGAGAAGATAACAAGTCTGCAGAAGAACTTTCATCAGTGCACCTAACATGGCTGGTTTGTGTCGGTCAATATGGGGCACTAGTTACTCAGCTAATCACAACATGGCAGACAATTGACACTGCTCTTTATTCAGGTCATATTTAAGTTTATTTCACCAGAAAACATTGTTTTCATAGTTACTCCTGTGTCCTTAGAAATTTATATCAACAAGCTTGGAGCATTATGTTTAATGAGGCTGTTGTTGATGAGAGCAGCTGAAAATCCTGATATATAATCAGAACAGAAGCTTTAGCTGCAGTTCAAACATCCTAAAGTTCTTTTTGCTCAGATATTGAGGAGGGAAAATGTGTTGGAGCTGATTATTGATGGAAGAATAATAGAGAAGCAAATCTAGGATCACATTATTTACTTAATTACCTCTTGGATTGCCCTAAACAGCTGATTACATCTCAGCTTAATTTAGTGCTCATGGGCCTGATTGTCTGTGAACATGACTGCAGCCAATAATGCTTGTTAGTGAGATTTATGCATTAATTGGTCTGACTTAAGTCAGATTGCTGTGGCTACAGACTTTTCATTCAGACATGACTCAAACACATTCACAGCTTCCACCCGGTTAACGGAAAGCATTGGTGAAGGAGTTTAACTGAATCGTCATTTCCTGATTGAAGTTTTAGCAGAGACACTAGGATCAATTCACTGACTTGTTTTGCAATCCTCAAAATTGGGAAATTTTAAGCACAAATCTCTTTGTTACAAGGCTTTATGCTGTTTATGCTTGGATGAGTGGGATCTCCGACTGTACACAAAAATATTGAGCAAATCTAAAAACAGTTAGGTTATCTCTGAAGCAGCACAACTGCTGGCCTTTCTTCCCAGAACAGATAAGGTGGAAGCTCTCCATGTTAGATTTTAAAGCCATAACACAAACACATTCCCAGTTGTTCAACACAGCGCAGGATCAGTCAGAATAAATCTCCAAAATAATACCCTCCTACCTTAAAGACCTCCTCTGGATGCCAGCACACGCTTACGCCAGGAGAGCGAAGTCTGAAAACAGCGCTTTCATTTCCATCCAGGTCCCACACCCTGCAGACACACAGCAAGGAGCAAAATTAACCATCAAAACATCCTCGTTTAAAGAACTCTGATTAGAGATTTTACTAGAACTAACATGCTTTTACTGAAAACATTGTGCGTATTCATCACAAAAACACAAAGTTGTCTTGTTAAATACCAATTAACTACCATAATAAAACCCACTTTCACTTAATTAACAACAAAATTGGGGTTTTAGAGCAAACAGCTAAAAATAGCATCATATTTTGAACCACCCTGATGTGTTTGCATAACACCAGAAAGAATTCACTTCCCAAAGCTTTCTTTGTTAGCGGGACTTATTGCAACCGTGACGCACAACTCCTTGACCCGGACAGGTATGATTCCACAAGTTTCCTCGTTCGCACGCACTACACCTAAAAATCCATTAAACAAAACATCTGAAGAAACAATTAAAGTCTCTTTTTGAAACTTAAGACTAAATATAAGACTAAAATGGTTTTTGCAGAATGCAGTGGTGCAGTGATGGATTAGATTCAAGTTCATGTTGCTCCTAATTTATCAAACCCCTGCTGTTTGTGTTGTGTGTGCAAATGACAGACAGAGACTTCCTGTTTTTCCTGAGAATTTTTTTTTGTGGATCTGGGCCTTTAGCTGAAAATACAGCCTTATATTGTATTCAGGAATCTAGAAATCTGTTGGAAGAAAAGCAGTGGAGAGACTTTCATCAGGATCATAATTTAACGCAAAGGCAACTAAAGCAGATTTGAAGCCTATCCTGTACACTTTTGACTAAAACAGTCGACATTTAAATGATAGCAAAAGCAGCTCAGAAACTCCATGGCTGTAACAAATAGCTTGGATGCAGACAGCTGTAGTTCCTGAGACCTGGATCTATGGTTAACCACATCTTAACGGTCCCTGAACTACAAGAAAAGGTGGGGATGGGGGCATGAGAGGGGAGCTGCAAGTGTTTCTGGGAATATAAAACAAATGCTTTCAAGGCATGGGAAGGTGCTGACTGATGAGGTCATACAATGTAATAAAGCCCAAAAAGTACCTCCAAGGACCATCTAAATGTCAAGTGTGTTGTTGGTGAGATTGATGTTTTCAGTGGTGTGTTGTAAGGGAGGATGTGCCCCCTTCTCAGATGAAGACTACAATAAACATTCAGCTTCTCCTGCAGCAACATAGAGCGCCGTCAAAACTTTGCTTCTTTCTGCGAGGACTTGGCCAGTGCTTCTATTGTGGAGCATGAGTGAGGCTGAGAAGAAAACACTCAGACCACATGAGGAAAACAGGGACTAAACCCTGTTCTTTTCAGACTACTAGCCAAGCAGAGCTCAGTTGCACGCTACACCACCAACGGCCAAACTGTGGTCAATCACTCTGCCCTGCAAATGGAGAGCGCTGGCTCCCAAAAAACACACAAGACCTCTGCCGAATGAAGTGAAAGAAATGAGACACGAAAACACATGCGACCGCGGCTGATAAAACACTGTAAATGCGTAACACTACATCAAGCAACAACAGTCTGTTTCCATGTACAACAGAGTTGAAAAGGACATCTAAAGTCCTGTGCTGTTTTACCAAAGTAAGAAAACAGCAGGGCAAAGCGTTAGTTTCTCAGTCCTTCCCATAAGTGGAGGAAACGGGAAACGCCGTTAGCGCTTTGTGATCCGATCTCTCTTGTTGAGAGCAGAGTAAATAATCGAAGGTGGCTCTCTGGAGGGGAGAGAAACTGGAAGAGTCAAACAATATAAAATCCCTCCCAGTGCCTTGCACGGTCATCCTGCTTTAGGTGAACAATGTGGGCATCAGTGTTTTAGTTTTAATCTGGACTCTGCACAGGTTGTGTTTCTATTTGAGTATTGTGTTGCATTTCTCTTTGAGAAGAGTCTATTAATTAAATAGAACTGAAATGAATTCAGAGGTTAATTTAATTGGAATCTGAGGAAGAAATTATAAGTAATTAAGACTAAACTGCTCTAAGGAATGCAATAGAGTAATGAATTATCAATCAAACACAGTTAAAGGAGGCTGAATCATTTAGCCGCTGTAATGTGTCTTAATTTATATATCATTTAAATATTCAGAGGAAACGAGGAACAAAGCTGTGATTCATTTAAAAAAACATATGATTCTGTAGCAGAAATCTCTGCACAGATGCAAATTTAAAAATTTTGTGCTCGAACAAATTCAAAATCCGAACCATTCGGCTTGTTATCAGTCCAAAATTCCACATCTGTGATGGTGCTATGTGTAAACTGCATCTGTATGGAAGCCACAGCAACATGCACAAAAATAAACGAGATATCACACAGCTGTGTATTGTTTCTCTCACACAATACAGAGGATGGGGGAAAAACAAGTGGATTACCACCTAGCATGGGGCAAAAAGCTTTAAATCATGTACATGATGCAGCAGTAGCAGGTGTGTGTGATCCTGAATTGAGCTGCGAACTCAGTCAACTTCAAATCCTCTCAGGGACCTGCAGTGTGCTCCTGTGACCTCTAGGTGGCACATCCCCCCAAGCAACTCCACCCTGCTCTATCTAAACTGACCCACAGAGCAGTTCAGACCGCATGAAGCCTGAGGAAGTGGAGTCTGGTTCCCCGCCTCGATACTGTGGCGTCAGGTTGCGTATTGGCAGCAGAAGAGGTCCCTCAGCCGCAGGGGACAGTGATGACAAAACTAAGCAAACTTATAGAGAAGGTGCTCCTGCCAAAGCCAACAGTGACGGCGAGGTCATGAGCCTATACATGCTGACATAAACCTCCCTCCCTTTCTGCATGACCACTTCCCTCCTCTCACATCCAGCCTCAGTTTGTGTGGGCTGACTGGAAGGTCTTCTCCTGTTAACTTGATCTATCCCTTGTTCCGACTCTGTCTTCCTCCTGCGTCCCATATTTTCTAAACATGACAGAATTTAAATCTTTCAACAGATGGAGCGCACCCCTGTTTTCTCTGGCCGGTCAGAGGAGGGAGGGGAAAAGGGCAGGAGATGGGAGTGAAGGAACCTTGTTCTACTCGTGTGATCCCAGACGTGGACATAAAAGACAATCATCACAAGAAAGTGAAGATCTGGAAGCTGTTTGCTGTGGCTGCTGTTCTATATGCATGAGGTGTAAGAGCAAAATCAGACAACTTTCTAATCATTATATGGAAAATAATTCTAACAAAGACATTTTCACTTCTCCTACAAGTGAGTCCAAGAGATTTTTCTCTTAATCTGTGGGATTCTTTTAAAAAGAAATCCCATAAATGTACAAAAAACAGGGATGAAAATATTTTTGTCTTCTGTTTACTTACTACTTAAAAACCATTTAGAAAAATATACTTGACAGCTGATTTTTGGCTTGGTGTATAAAGGTCTCTGAGGTGGTGGTTGGAGGGACAGCAACATTTAAGGAAATAAATACAACTTTTTATGAAGCTATTTATTTTTACCACAGATCTGAATGACAGTATCAATAAGAATAGCTGTTCGTTGGAGTTGCACTTTTTAATCTCCTACAGCTCATACTTAAAATCTTAATATTACCACTTTAAATGTATGCAGTTACAGAAAACCTTTGAGGAAGTGGCCCCATGTGATAAAAGTGGAAAGAAAAAGATGTTATTGCCATAAATGCCAAATTAGATGTAATAGAGCTCCATTTGAAAAAATAAATGGATGGATCATAAATAATAAGATAAATGGTTGAAATAGCTAATTCATGTAACTCAACAGTTCTAAACTAGTAGCTAACTGAAACAAAAGAAAGATCAACTGAAGCACTCGTACAGAGGCTGTCCCAGCCCTGACCCTATCTACTGACACACTTTTTCCCCTCCACAAGTCTTAATTGAAAAGGAAAATTTGGGAAGCTTTTTACAGCCCCCCCTAAGAGAGGAAAATCTTTCTGCAGCTAATTGGATTTCCATATTTAACCAATTAGCTAGAAAAGCTACAAAGCAGCTCTGTGCTTATGCACAGTCACACTGGAGCATGTTGTGCTTAGCGTCATGTTTCACTGTGGAAACACTGTCAAGACTTTCTGCACCATTAACAGAGAACAGAACAGAAAATCAGAAGCTGGAAACACACACACACACACACACACATGCACAAACACACAGAAATAAAACAGTGTGGACCTGCAAGTGTGGTCATCACTGACGGAAGCAATTTGTTTCCCCTCTGTGGGCTCAAACACCAAATGGTTAATGTAGCTGGTGTGACCCTCCATCACCTAGGCAATGGTACACAAAACACAATTAGCAAACAAAAGCAGAAAATACACCATTTCAACAAATGTTTTCAAGCAAACTTTGCTCCACTACACTGGCTGCAGCTGTGCTTTCTCTGTGTGCAGCTACATTTCCTGTATCACTAAGTACCAAATGTCAGCACTAAGTACAGAAAGCTAGATGCCAAATGACAAGCACAGTTCTGCCCAATGTGCTCCAGATGTTGCACTACCTTGACTTCATGCCTATCCTGAAGATCAGAAGTCAGCAGGCGGAGCTTTCTGTCAGCTGCTGCGGTGCACAATCTGCAACGAGAGAACAACGAGAAGAAAGAGAAGATATAACAATAAACAAGGAGGGAACATAAAAACACACCAGTGACAGACAAAATCTCTCCTTGCACACATTCCTGCAACCGTGTAGACTGACACCTCTGGATGAGAGCATGTGTGTGGCAGAAACTTGGAATCTGATCAGTGGAAACGCTGCCAGGGAGATTCTAATTGCGAGCAAAGATAAACACGAAGAAAAACAAGATTGCTCACGCCATTTATGCACCACTTTGTTCAAAAACCTGTGCAGAGTCAGGCAGAGGACTTTCCCCTCTAATCAGCCCCAGTATATACCAGCGTCTGCAATTATTCACACAATTACACTAACTCACTTATGACAAGAAAAACACACACGTATCACCAGAATAAACAGACAGCGGTTCACACATTTTCAGTCGCAGGCCAGATGGATTTGGCATGATGTCACTAAAAACACCCTTAACACACTTCAGGCTGCAGTAGACTAGATTATATTAAGACAGCCTCTTTAACCTAACTAACCAGTGTTTGTTTTAAAGCAAGAAGCACACAATCTCTCTGACAACATTTTTTTATTTTAATTTAACATAAAAAACATGCTTTGTTACAAAAGAAACATTTTCAGCACCAATCATTTTTATTATGTTTTAAAGCAGTTTAGACATGAGAAATTAGAATAATAATTCAAGCTTTTCATCAGAAGATGCCACACTGTGGTTAGGAAGGGATGGACATGGACAGCAACAACACTCAGGTTAACTGTGGTGGTTAGACCATGCCCCTACTAGGGTCTCTTAGTCTACTAAGTGTGGCTAGAAAATATCTTGGCTGACAGGAGAGGCTCCTGGTGTGATCTTCTGCTGCTTTAGCCCATCTGGTTGGTGTATTCAGAGATGCTATTCTGCACATCTTGGTTTTAACTAGCAGTTCTTTGAGTTCCTGTTAACTTTTAATAATCTCCAACCAGTCTGCCCTTTCTCCACTCCCAGATAACTGCTGCTCACCAGATATTTTCTTTTTTCAGACTATTCTCTGTAAACCATAAAGATGGTTGTGTGTGAGAATCCCAGTAGATCAGCAGTTTCTGAAATACTCAGACCAACAACCATGCCACGTTCAAAGTCACTTAAATCTCCTGTATTCCTCAGTTTGATGCTCAGCTTGAACTTCAGGATGTTGTTTTAACAAAGTCTACATGCCATTAACATTAGCATTAATAAGCAAATGAACTGTTGCTTCAAAGGTCCCCATTCTACCAAACCCATCCTAGACCTTGAGAAGCATGCTGTGCACACTTTGTTGGCATTCTGTGCCAGGAACAGATGACTACATCTGGAAACTGAAATGAAAAGAAAAAAAAGGAGAAGAAAGAAACTCATTTCCAAAGAGAACTTATGTATTTTTGTAATTAGAAGTCACAAGAAAAAAAAAAAAAAAAAACTACTCAATTAAATTGTCCCCAAAATTGAAAAAATAAAACAATAAAAGATGAATAATTCAAGTTCTTGGGCTGATGGATGGATGATATCTGAATAGAGGATAGATGATTAATGGAAGGATGGATGGATGGATGGAGGATGTTAATAAATGCTAGTTATATAATACAGCTGTCAGACAGAGGTACTTTTTGGCTTGCAGGTATTATGCTGACAGTCTTTAGCCTCGTTATGTACATCACTAACATGTTTGTGCAGATTTTGAATGGTGGGCCCCATTTATCATGTTCCATTTTATTCTATATCTGACCTGGAAAAAACATTACGTTAAGCTTGAATATGCCTCAGAAATAGTCCTAATTCATCCTAATTCACACAGGAAATAAAGGAAATGAGGGTAAGGGACATTGGAGTTGTTTTGGATAGATCTTTTCTCCATCAAGGATCCAATTACGAATCTGTTCTGTGCAAACTGCTCCATATATGTTCAATGTTTATCATTTACACATAATTGTTGATTCTTGTTTTTCTGGTTATTCATCTTGTAATCAAATCTGTGGGAAGCAACCAACAGACTATGAACTACACCGTCTCTGGTTAGAATCTAGCTAGAGGCCTTTCCTTCGTGTCATCCCCATCATTTTCTCTCCTCTTTTTTTATGGTCATCCCTCTCAGAAAAGTCTGTTGTTGAGCATACTGGCCACTGTATTTACTATTTGACAACCAAGGTTGAAAAATGAGTGTGTGGAGTGGAAGTCTGTGGTTTCAATAGTCTTCAGATTGTTCTCAATGCAAGCTGCTGCGGTGGCAGTTCGAGCCCCCTCTGCCCCTCTTCAAGCCTGTGAGAACGTTATACTTTTCCTGGAAGGCACAGCTACGTGCCGACTGAAGGGAAGGATGGAACCTGAGTGGGAAATCATCAGCGCAATAATATGTGCGCACGTCACAGGGCTGGCTCAACGTTCCTGTGGAGTAAACCACAGAAGGCCAAGGAATTATCGCTGCCTTTCCTTTTCAATTACAAAAAGCCTAAACAGCTCCAGGGGGGACTGCAGAGCATTCCCAACCACTGTTCCAATTAGGCAGAAACGCTCTGCTTTCTAACAATCTTTAGTTGGGCTATTTCCCTTCAGTCCAAAGCCACCTGAAACAACTTGGCTCACATCCTGACAGCTGCAGTGTGACAGCAAGAAGTGGTGATGACTACTTTCACACAGCAGGACTGCTGTGCTTTCTTAGAAAAATTACCTTGTTATGTTAAAGACACAGATGTCAGGTTTCTAATGCGGAAGCGAAGCATGGCTTGACATCCTCTAATCCTACTACAACAGTCTGATGACTTCTTACATAACAAGAGGCACTTGAGCTGCAGACATCCCACTGTACACACAATTTTTCATAAAAAAAATAGACAGCACATCAAAAAAGGTCAAGGCACCTAAATTAGATGGGGTTCAATGAGTGCTGGAAAGAAAAATATGTAGGAAATACTGAAGAACAACAATAAAATGAAGCTACATTTGTCTTCACTTCATTCATAAACAAGACAGATTCTAAAAGGATCAAACTAAGACAGTTAAAACATGAAAGTAAGTTAGTGGTTACAATAAACTGTATTGCAGTAATTACGAGACATAGAAAACTGGTCACACCATCATTAATTGAGTATCAGATTAAAAGTACATTAGCATGTTTAACCTCTCAGGAAACCAATATCTGCTCCTGAAAACAGGTCACGTCAACAAACGTCATGAGCTGTGGCTACATGGAAAACCCAAACTAAAACTTCAGAGACTATTTTTAACCACACAAACTAAAGGAATCTTCTCCAACAGAGATTTTGCTGAAGAGTGCCGATATGAAAATGTAAAAGGTCAACACACGATTCTTTTGACAAAAATAAAGGATCATTTCTACATCGGTATTAAAAGAGTCTTAATTTCCTACCGAAACATGCTGACATGGCAGAATATTGGCTGCTTCATCTGCATTTTAAAGGACTGAGATTTTCACAATGATGAGTCTACTCATCCACACGGTGCTGCATTGGGGTGCCAGCAGGGATGCTACGATGACTTCATTTCACAATTAAGTAATAAATCCCACAATTAATTAATCCTAAATGTATAATCGATCTGTATAATGCAGCGGTTCCCAAAGTGGGGGGATTGGGGTCCACCCAATTTTGACCCAGCAATTAGCAGGCAAGGGGCAGGGTACACCCTGGACAGGCCGCCAGTCCATCGCAGGGCCAACACAAAGAAACAAACTCACTCACACTTATTCTTCAGGAGAATTTAGAGTGACCAGTTAACCAAGCATGCATGTCTTTGGACTTTGGGAGGAAGCTGGAGTACCCGTAGAGAAGAACATGTAAACTCCACACAGAAAAGCCACGATTCAAACTCCACCCTAGTCGAGGCTCAAACCAGCGACCTTCTTGTTATCTCATTAAGCAATCGTTTTTACATCAAATCTGCATTCAAATGGAAAACAAATCATTAGGCTTAAAAGGTTTTCTTTGTACATTACAGTAATTCTTACTGTTAGCGACATAAGTTTGTTGAGAATATAAACACGGAGAAAGTCCTTTTTTTTTCGAGAAAGCACTTCTTCCCCATGTGGACAGGACAGGGCTTCAGTGGAGCTGAAGATGAACGGATCTCAACAGGGAAACTGGCAACGATACAACACCGGCATTTGCTCGGATTCCCCTTCGGAAGTGTACAGGTCTTTTGGAACACGTGACAAAACAGCAGAGCGTATTGTGGCAAAAATATGTGAAAAAGTATAGTTTTTTTTCTTTTTTGTCAATATCACTGTTTTTGTGATTGTTTGAAGGCTAAATCAAACACTTCTTTCTATATGACTTGGGTTGACCTAACAGTAAAACGTGACAAGTGGCATTCACTGAAAGTTACATTATACCAGTGGTTCCCAAACTTTTTCTGTCCTTTTCATCGGCAAAAATAATGTCAAGCCTCACTGATCCCACTGTCGAATGCACCCCAATGCTTACAAAGAAATATACGAAGAAATATGCCATTAAATAGTCTTTCGTTTATTGGCTGCTACGTCATTATGTCAGTGGCAGAGGGAATGACAAATTCCTCTGCTACAGTGTGAGGCGTTTTAAACCTGGAAAACAGCAAACTACCTCCGGTGATTTGAGCATTTGACGAGACAGATGCTGCTTTTGTTAAATAAAAACAAAACTCTGCTATTTACAACAGTTAAGCCATTTCTTACTAACGTAATCAACAGGCTTTTCTTTGTGTTCGGGATAAGACATCCCCAAGTGGCGTTAGAACTTGTTTGTGTTTATACTGTCAGATACTGATATTTTGAGATATACGACAGACTGTGGTCTCTCTTCATTACCCACCACGGACCATTACCATTACTGGTTATACCTAGGGCATGATTTACCTCATATTTTCTTGTCTTTTTTTTATTATTTGGTAGTTGAAATCTCAGCTGTTAATTCATCTTCATTTGCCATTTGGTACTTTCATAAATCTGTCCACATTGATGCATGGCCTTTTTTCTTTGTTTACTTTCACTGCTCCAGTATCATTAATGTTGTAAACAGCAACTGTTCTGCTAAAAAAGCAGCTGGAAGTCTAAAACTAACTAGACGTTTTTTCTTGTGTTTCAAAATTCTCTACTCAGGTTAAGAAGAAATGTTTGGCTGAGTTTTTTTTTAAATAAATAATGATGCAGTGTGATTATCATGTATTTTTTATTCAACTGAGGTTGTGTTTTACCTCATTTAAAGCCTCAAGAAACAGATTATTAGGGATGTCAAATGATTAACATTTTTTAATCAGATTAATCAGAGCTTTCAAATTAATCATGATTAATCATCATTTGTGACTATACCTGAAATTTTCATTGTATTATATCAACAAAAAGAGCCAGCGCTACAAACATTTACTGTTAACTTATCTTCATTTGGGTAAACGTCAGATGTCCAAGGGTCAGTAAATGCAGCATGTAATGTACTTCTATATGTTGTTCTGCATCATCTCTTCCATGTTCTAGATCATAATGCAGAATTCATATATCATCATCTCACCAACCGTCTCCATGGTGTTAAAATCTGTCCTATAAACCATCAGATGTGACGACTGAAGTTAAACAGCCAACACTGATGAAGAAACTCTAATCTGGACTGATGATCTGGATAAAAACACATTTTTACTTTTATCATTAAAGTCTAAGTGTTTGTGCAGCAGTGATAAAAGTCCTACAGCAGCATCACCCAAAGTAAACACCTGTTGATAAAATAGATCAGTGGCTGTTTGTTTTACAAGTTTTTCTTCACTTTTTACATTACATAATCACTTTAGTTTTAATAATCAGTTCAATATTTCATAAAATCTAGACCTAAAAAAAAAGGTCTCATTTGTGCCCCCCTTTTCCTGGTCAGTGTTCCTGCCTGGCCCCCGCATCAGTACTTTTCTAGACCCGCCCCTGCATATCTGTAGCATAAACCCTATCCACCACCAGCCAGCTACTGTTACAAAAGGGTGCAGCCAAAAACAACACTTTTTGGTAAATATGTGATGGTGTAAACCATGCATCGCTAATTTCCTCCTTCTCAGCTGAAACATAAACAAATGCAGCAAGAGAGAAAAGCTGATCATCTGATTACCGACAGCCCTCATGATTCACGGAATAACATGAGAGGAGAGGGAGGAAGCAGCTGCTGCACAAACAGAGATGACCAGAGATCCTCTAGAGCAGACATGTTAGTGCAAAGGTTGGTGCAGGATAAGTTTATCAAAAAGACTAGCAGGAAGAGTGCAGGTGTAGCTCATCTTTTCCATCTGCCGGATGCATGGGACTTGTCATGCGTTAATGGCATTAAAAAAATAAACGCCACTGTAACACATTGTTTTTTACAGCCCTAATTGTTACATTATAGTATATTCTGATATTTAACATCTTCAGTCCAAAACATTGAGTCTTTTCTACTTTAAACTCTCTGCTGCCACAACACACTGTAATACACTGAGATAAGAATGAAAATGATAACAATAATAAAATACGGGCGAGAATATCTAATAAGATCAGTATTAAACCCATCTGCAGCTGAAAGGCATGGCCTTTAGGGTTAAAGAAAAATAAACATACAGAGATTTTGTCAAATAAAATGGCTCCCTACATAAAAAATGTGCTCTTACGGCCAACTTTTGACTAATTGGACACTTTTAAGCAAAATGTTTGCCCTAATACAATAACAGAGGAGCACTTGAGAAGCCAAAGTGCTCTTGTGGTTGATGTTACAGCAAAAATAAACTTGAACTGCACATGGATATCATTTTCTTTTTGCCTGACACTGTTGTACAGTGGATACATACTGTGTGTGGGCCACATAACCACCCGAGTATTTTGTTTTTTCTCCAACTATCAGTCCTCTTATTTCTTTGGTCCTTTTTACTCATTTTAAATTTAGGCGATTGAATAACACATAATAATATAATAATATAGTATCCTGTTACTAATCAAAACAAGTAAAATAACATCAAGTCAGAAGGCGATACCTGATAGTTGGAATCCTGTCCAGTCGAGACTCGGGGCTCCACGCCAGAGCATCAACACGCAATTCGTGATGAAAAGCTCGAAGAACACTGAATTCAACTCCTTCCACCTCCATATCTTCCTCCTGTGGTAGCAAATTTAAGTTCATAAGAGAAGGACAACACTGTGCAGAGGATCAATCAGGCTGTGTGAAGCTGTATTTCTAACCTGGAAGAGGCAGGTGCCCACCACCACAAACTGGTTTCCACCGTAGGCCAGGAGAGAGGCATGGGTACCTGAGCTGAAAGGACTGAATTCTACCACATGGACGTAGTCCTCACATGTCACTGTGTAGCTCGGACTGCGAGTTGAGTCTTCCTGCATGTTGTACTAGTGACGCTGGCTTCAGATTAAGGCTTCCACTATAACACACCAGAATAGTGAAAAGACGAGATAGTTGGGTTGCCTGACATTGTGTAGTTCATTCTTGAACCTACGTTAAAGTTTCCCTGTGAAGTCCTGTGAATGGATCAGATTCAGCAAATGTAGGGAAGCAAGAGACCAAGTGAATATCATGAACTCTTTATAATGTTGCCAAAACCACTCCACATGTGTTGCCAGTAGTTGAAGGGCTCTGCAGCACTGCAACATCCACATGGATGCTAATACCAAATGTAAAACAGCAGATGATTGCTCAGACCAACACACAAACACCCAGCCATCCACATTAACATTAAAGCTACAGGTTATATGTGTATTTATTTAATCTCCCTGCGGCTATGCTAAGCTGTTAAAAAAAAAAAAAAAAAAGCTAACATTTTTCACTATGCTGAAATCTTGGGATTTTCTTTTAATTGCTGTTTAGGGATGATAAAGTTTTTAATGATGATTTCATCTAACGAGGCCACATTCTTCCACTGCTCCAAGTTGCATTTCTAACACTCAGTTTGTCTTATGTTGACTTTGCTCAGATTCTTACAGCTGGCTTTTTTTCTTTAAATTGCCCAATTAACTTTAAAGAACCATGGTTAGAAAAAATCTGTGCTATAACAATGTTATTTATTTCACCACTCAGGGTTGAAATAAGATCATAACAAATCTTTGCCAAATCATATTAAATGCCTTTCATTTTTATGGCTGTGGTGGGTATTTGCTACTTGCACGGGTATACTTAACACATTTTGTTTTTGTTATTTTCTTTATTATGTTGCAACACTTCATTATATGAACTTTATATTATAAATTTGGCTCATGAAGATGCCTATTTACTGTCCTAGCTTTCAGCTTGAGACCTTAAGTTTTTTGTTTTATTTCACGTATACAGAGGAATAATAATGTGGCAGTTTATAAGACAAAAACAACAAAAGAAGAAGAAGAAAAAACAAAACAAAACAAAACATGCCACCACTGAAATAACTATGTACACGTTTTGAAATCAGCCATACACTGCAAGCTTTGGTGAGGATGCTTAGAAAGAACCCCAAGACCATTCAACATTACAATATTTCCTTGTTTTACGGATCTTTGTTGTTCCATGCAAGTTTTTATGACACAGCTGAAACATTTATACTAAACTATATTTGTCACCCTTTAATTCGGCAAACATAAAATACACATATTTCCCCACATGTTTGACGCAAACCACATGAGAGAAGTAAAACGTGACAGTAGTTAGCTTAATTAGCCAAACAAAAGTTTATCTTGCATATTTTTTAACACTTTACGCCCAAACGAAAGGCTTACTAATTAATCTTTACTAATGAAAGTCTGTTATTTCTGAATACCGTAAATAATAACATACGTTACCACCTTAGTTTCAATGCAATCCTTAAATCAAACGCTGCGCGGGTTTGATGTGTTTTAATGGTTTTCCGGGTACTCTCGGAATGTACCACTGCGTGAAGCTGACCGAGGGGGGGTTGGACAAACTTAAATAACAGCATTAAAAAGTATTAGTAACAAACGGAAATATAATTGCATTAAACCATTTTAAAATATTTGTAATATGGTTTTAAGGTAATAAGTAATGAATTTATACATTTTAATTAATCAAAAAAATACTCAGTTTTCCAGTGATCGCCTGCTGCTGGCTACTTAAAGTTGATTGGATGGAAGGCAGGAATCGTCATTGTCAATTTAAAATTGAAAAATAGCGTCGTGGACGTGCTCTTGAATCCTGGGACAATATAAAGGTTAGAATGTTTTATTCAGTTATATTCTTTTATTCTTCTTTATCATTTGTATGCGTATAAGTTTGAGCTGATAAATTGACTCCTTCGCCTATTTCCTAACATGAAATAATTTTAACTTAAACCAAAAGTTGCTTTTAATCGCCGGAAGAATGGTGGTTTTATTTAATGATCGTGGAAAGAAAAGAATAAATTGGTTGCAAAGTACTGTTTAATCTGGTTTACATTTAGACTCGCTGCAAGTACCTCATTTAAATTGCACTTGCACTACTGCTATAACCTTACTTGTGTTGTTATTAGGTTTAAGGAGTATCTCATGTTACTTCTGTTTTAGGAACAATGGAAGCTTTAGGAGACAATCTCAAGCTAATGGTGAAAACCTTCAGGAGGGAGTGCCACAGGGTTTTACAGTCTGAGAGGACCACTATTCATGGAGCTGATGGCATGCTGATGGTTTTGCAATTGGCTATGGCTGAGGTGAACAAACAGGTGAGATCCATCCCCTTTTAATAAAACTAATTCTAATCAAGCAAATGTTGTCACTGAAGAAGTTGCCATTGGGGGCATGAAGTTTCCAAACACAATTAGTTCACAAACATAAACACAATTTATAATAACAGTTGTGATTAATAAAATGTAAAATAAGTGCTGAAATACATAATAGTAATGTCAGTGCACCTTGAGTTAGACAAGCTATTAACCTTCCATTCCTTATAAAGTAGTTGCCTTTCCAAAGACTTCTTCAGTACACAGTTAAATGGGAAATTTGTCTTGCTCATAGCAAACTTGCAGTGTATTCAGTCACGCAGAGATGAAAATAAACTAAAATAACATAATTAAAATAGTAAAATACGTCTCTTGATCTGCTGAAGCAGTATTCTTTTTGTAAGTTATCCTTTGGCCAAAAAGCCAGAATGTATGAGCCGTGTTCACATCATCATCACCGCGTAGTTCAATTGAACCATCATGCAGACTGTCATCACGTCCATAACTGATGACATTACCACAGCTTTCCGACTGAGACCGCTCATGGCTTATTTTTGGACTGTTGCAGAAGGTCTTTCTTCTTTTGAACTGATTGGTTCCAGGCTGTTAGTAATTACGAGGGCTGCTTTCACTATATTCTCTCCTCCTGTGACAGCACGGCGGAGAGTTCAAAGTGGTTCTGAGTGATGTCCTGATGGCCTGGAAACACTTATTGTTAGACAAACTTCACCTGCCACCACCCAGCTCTGCACGCTTGGAGAACTATGATCTCATCCTGGAGGCATACGAGTCTTTCCTGAAACGCTCCAACACCGTGGACCTGGTTGATATCTTCTCCATGTACAAAAAGCTGAGAGCGGTGAACTCGGATCCAGAGGAGCCAGTGAGCCCGGTGAGCAGGAGCTGGATGAAATCAGATGATAATGATGATGTTGATTGTGGAAGATCGGATTGGCTGCTGAGTTAGAGATAAAGTTGATGAATTTATCTCTCTAATACATTCTTTATTCTTTTGCCAAGATCCAGTTGTTTGACTTCCTATCAGGCAACACTGAGGTCCCAGAGTTGCCAGACTCCTCAGTCCCATCAACACCATCTAGAAAAAGCAGGCCTTGCAGCTCACAGGTAGGCCCAATCACACTTCTCTAGATTAATAAAAAGGTGCAATTTATTTCATGAACTCTCATGAGGAAATTCACTTTTTCCACTTTGCCTTCTACCGTCACCTAAAGTTGTTTTAGTAATATGAAATGCTTTTCTCCTTGCAGGCAAAAAAATCATGCTTTTTACTTTTCCAGCCTTTTTAGTGTGCTTAATTTCTGTCTGGAATCCGTCCTGCTCTTATTGACAGGAACTCTATATCATATCACTCAGATTTAAGACTGCAATATGAATTCAATTACCGCACAGATGTTTAAAACACAATGTGGTCTGTAACACAGTCTCCTTCCTCTTCTGTCACTTGCTAATTTATGAGATTTTGGTGAAGGCTTGCTGCTGTATTACCATTTATACCATGATGTAATCTTTTGGGAGTTAAAATACAGGCTGCTGTTTTCAGTGGTTTTGCTCATACTGTGAAGCTACTGTTTCATTTTGGTGCTCGATACATGATAATATATTTTTCCAAAGTAATAACTGAGCATTTAGAGAAAAAATAAGTAGCTGTTTATAAAAGAGCTGGGTGAGAGGAGATATCACTCTTGTCTGTCAATAGTAAAAAAAAAAATGAAATGTTGCTTTTGCATTGTCTTTAATTGGGAATAAACATAAAAAGCTTTTCCTGTTTCCAAAATATGTGCTTAGCTAAGTTAACCTGCTACACACTGCATTATGTTACTGAGTGATATACAAATTGATAACTATCTCAAAATTAAACAATATTACCCTCTCCTATTTTGTTTTCCACTAAAATGTGTGTACTAAAACGCTCTGTTTTCTATATGTAAACAGGTAAAAATGGCAGTGAGACGAGTTTTCTTCTCATATCTGAGTTTGCTTGTGAACTCCAAGAATGACATGGCCTTGGCAAACACCCTTGATGTCCCCAGTCGCAACCTTGGTCGACAGGCATTTACTGACATCAAGCATGCTGCACATAGCAGCGAAACTTCTCTCTTTTTGGTAAGAAACACAGATTCTATTTTGTGTGTGATTTCAGCTCTTATGTATTAGCACTTTATGTCACTTGAAAACCAACCCTGGAGTAATCTTCTCTGCTGCATTATTTAAGTCTCTTTAATATTTTTTGCAGACTGTGACATCCTTCATTAGGGCCATCCAGCTCGGAGGGAAGGGCTATGCTCCAGCAGAGTCCGATCCACTGAGGAAACATATGAAAGGGCTGTCTGACTATGTCCAGTTTCTAGACAACCTGGACGAAATGCTGGGGGAAATTCCTGACCCAAGGTACACAACATAGCTTAATGCAGGCTTCCCATCATTCCATATCTTATTGGTGGGTTTGAGGTATTGCCTTCGTGCGCAATTAGATTACATTAGATTTGATTACAGAGACTACTATAGTCTGATATAAAGAAAGTTTGTATTCCAGTTTTGAATAGAAGCTGCAAAATTCTTACACCAATGATAACTTGAAATAAATCTAATCCAAATAAATGTAATATGCAATACGTAGAGGTTTAATGTTTTGCAAATATGAATAATTTAGTCTTCACTCACTAGGCATAAGATAAAATAGTACTCGGCACGTTTCAGATCAACCCACAGCTAGCTATAGTCACCTTGGCTTTGCATAAACCAGGGACAGATGAAAGAAGCTACCATTAACTTTGCCAGTACCTTAAAAAATGTGTTAATTGGTACATTTGTACATTGGTTCTCAGACAGAACCAGCAACATGTTGCAAATTCTTTCAGTTTCCAGTATTTATGCTAAGCTAAGCTAAGATATTCTAATCATTGCTGAAGTTTAGCTTCATTGTCATAGTAGCCTATAAAGCACATCACAAAATGAGCTGGTAAATAAGCCCAAGAATTAGCTGTGGAAGGTTTTATTTCTTTTGGAAAGAAGACGTTTCATTATACTTCCTGTATTTATGCTATGTAACCATATGCAACCATATGTAACTTTCTGTTAAGCTAAGATAACTTAACTATACCTCTAGATTTTTTTTTTTCAGATATAGAAATTATATGAAATGAAAACTTTATTTATACCAGAATAGAAATTATAATATTGAAGTTTTTAATTTTTTCTTATTTATTAATAGTCAAGTAAAATCCTTTTTAATTCTTGTTCAACACAGACACAGCAATGGCTGTTAAATCATATAACATGGGCAAAGAAAGCGTATTATCACATGAAACATAAAAACAAAGACCACGAAAAACATAATCATGTTGTGTTAGTTGCAAATAAGAAATAAAAACACTGTTGCTTCAGTCGATTTCCCCATTTGTCAAAATCTTTACGTTGGGATATATCATTTATATGTTGTCGTTAATCCCAAACAATGTAGTGATATTTTCCACTTCTAATACTACATCATAAATTCTGAGGTATCTGGCATTGACTGAAGTCAAATACAGTAAAAGTTATGATGTATGATTGAGTGGAATTTTCTTTGAATTGCTTCATTGGCTTTTCACGTTCTGGTTAAATTCTGCTTCCTCCCTGATGCCATTACAGCTCTTGTGAGTCCCTTCCATCCTGAAAGCTGAACTGAACACAGCTCTTTGTGGGAGGGGTGTACTGCTATGACTGGTGGGAATATTTTCCTCTTGGCGCATTAGCACCTGTGCACTGAAATCACACCTGTGATCATAAAATCCACCTGTGCTACTGCAGCTTGTTATTATTTCCTTCAAATCCCTATAATGACTCCCATCTAAGCTCCTCATGATAACATTTGGATTGCTAAAGCATGTTCATTTTACTACATCAAAGCCTGTCTTCATTTGGTTGGCTTACTTTGATGATCAAACCTTAAGCTCTACAGATCACTCTCCATACCATTACAGATTATTTTGGATGCTGAGGCATTTGGCTCCACAACAAAAGTGGTTATCAGAAATGATTTAGCAGTTCAATCATGTGTGCTTTGAGGGGGAAGCTCTTGAAGGCACCCTTTGTAGCAGTCCCAGTAGTGACATTAGCTTCACTCCGTCGAGCCGTAACAACACATTGTGATGTTTGTGCAGTATGCGTTCAGCTCTCACTGCTCTTCTGAGGGTTCTCAATTCATGTAAGCTGACGAGAGAGCTCCCATCTAATGAGACGCTGATTAACTCAGCCTGCATGTGTCTTTCAACAGGCAGTGCCTTTACACTCTCAGTGGAGTACTGTATTTCCTCATACAAACACCTTCTGCGGTGAGTTCAGGGCCCCTTGTTCAGTGAACATCTGTTTTCCTAAATGATTCTGTTACTGAGCCCTACTTGCTCACATCAGCGCTGGGTCAGACTTGGACCACCGGCTCTCCACCTTACTGCAGTCTTTTCTACATGCTTTAGTGCACTTGACTTTTAGAAATCTACATAATTCTTATGTTGCTGGAAGAAAATACCTCCCATAATACTATAAAGCTGGTAAATCCTGGAGTTTTTGAGCTGTAAGTCGATGGCTTAGTGCAGTAACAGTGCCATAACTCTTAACACTGGCAAAACATTTTAGTAAAATAAAGCTTTACTGGATGTTAGCTTTGAATTTGCTCTCTATTTATGGCCCATATTGACTGAACTCTAAAGTGCTGATGCATAGATACCAGTATCAGCTATCAGTTCGATTCTATGTTTGTGTAGTGGTATCTAGTGTTCATATATTACAGAACCTGATACCAGTGTGAAAAAAAACACTTTATCCTCTTTATTTATGAAGATTCTGACAGTTTTCAAGCCTTACGTTTAGAGGTTGTCAGTGTATCTGATGTGCAGGTCCACACTCCTTACCAGTGAACTGTAATGGGATACATTGATGCTTACATTGATAATCAGTAACGGCAAATACTCAAATGTAAGCACTTCTAGTCGGTTTGAAAAAATGTGGTATTGGTGCATATCTACAGTGTGTAAAACAGATGCACTCTCCTCTACCTGTAGCATAATGCAGTTCGTGCAGCATCTGTCACCTACTGCCACTATGTTTGTGTTCTCAGTGAATGTGGTGCCAGGCTGGTGACCGCTATCAGGGCAGTGCTGGTTAAAGGACGCAGTAGTGGAGATGCGGTCCACGCAGCAGCTGATGAGGCTACACAGGAGCTAAAGGAAAGGATTTTCCAGCTACACCAGTTCCAGAAACAGGCTGCTAATGGAAGTAGGATGGGAATCAGTCCTGCCAGGGTAATATATAACGTCAACTCTCCATCCAGCTGGCCATTTTTGTTAACTCCTGGAGTCCTTACATCTATACATCAACTATTTTATATTTTACTGTCTGCTCTGACAGACTTCTGACTGTTGTTGTGTTCATCTCCAGCCAAAAGCATATGCAGTCAATCATGCTACTGCATACGGAGGTCGAGACACCGTGAAGGTTCTTATGGCCCTGCTGGATGAAGAAGCACTGACTCCTCCTTGTCCAAACAAGGCAGACCTGCTGTCTGAGGATCAACCTGTCCTCAGTGGAGCCGAGGGAACCTGCGTCCTTATGCTGTTCAGGTTGGCCTCACTGGATACCCTATTTAGTATTTACATGTAATACATTTAGCATGTAAGCTTCCCAGTGTTTAAGGAGCAATCATTTAACGTGCTACTAATGCTGTTAGGAGTGTCTGTTGATAGTCGGATATAAATAAAACCACTAAGCATACCATAGTTATTAGGATTTATTCTACAAAACACAAATGTTGAGCTCAAGTAACTTTGGGAAGGTTGTTTCTGATACTTTATGTCCCATTTTCAGTGATTAATTGGACATTTTTTTACAATTAAAGCAGCTTTACAGTCACAAATTTTTAAATCCGACAAAGAAAGTTTGTGTCCAAAAGGATAGAAGGATAAAATCTCTGAATGTATCTAGCCTGTGCTTCTTAAATGATCAGTATAAAAAGACGTGAAGTATAAACTTGGCATAAAAAGGAAGGAAATTAGTGTTTGGCGGATTATTTCTTTGTTGTAACAATTTGTATTGGCAATAAATCTTGTATAGTTTGAAAGCTTGTTTAAGTATTTATTTAAATGGAGCCACATTTGTAAGTACAATGCATTTGTGGGATGAGCAGCAGGGTTGAGTGTGTGGGTTGTGCTCATGAAAAACCAAATCTTCTCTGCCAATGCTAAACAGCTTATTCTGATGTCAAAACAAAAGTTTCTTTACTTTTTGTGCCAAGTTTATACTATTTATTATTTTATTCTTAATTTAGAGTGATTTGCAAGCTTAGATTGGAGAATTTGAAAAGTTCAGAAAAGTAAAATTTACAGGATAGGTTAGAGATATAAAAACAAACATAGTCTGTGAATAACTATTTCTCCCTTTTTTCACAACTATTTATGCAAAACACAGGCACTTCTAAAGTTAATATGTGAGCTTTTGAAGAATCAAATATTAAATTTACAGCGTTTTATTTAAAAGAACAATGAACTTGTGACATTTATGTCATAGATTTTAAAATATCAATTAATTTAAAAAATAATATGCATTTCTTCTTAATTATATCCTTCAAATGTTATTTAAGGAAGACCCTTTGCTATGTGGCAATTTTAATGTTAGTGGACTATAAACAGGAATGTGATTTAATGTCAAGAATTGAAAACAAAAGTTAAAAGAAAAAACTGCAGTTTCTCCCCTGACAAGTCTGATGGGTCGAAAAGCAAAACATTTTCATCAAACTTCATCAACTTGTTTAATCAAATGGAAAAAAAGATTAAAATCTCAAGTTTGTGCTTCTCCATGAAAAAGCCATCACCTCGAGTTTGAATCAAATTAGATTGTCTTTACACTCTGGGAAAGCAGGAAAACCCCTGAAGCAACATTCAGACCAACATGGGACAACTTTCAATGAAACCACATGCAGGAAAATCCTCCCACATCACACTGGAACAATTTATCTGGTCAATTATCTGTAATAAAAATACTATGAAATAATAGCCAGTAGCTATGTTTTTTGGGAGGGCTGGGCTTTACAGTGAGTTGGAGGTGGATGACACTGAGTCTGATTGTGAAAACATCTACTTGTTGAAAATTTGTGTAGATGCAGCTGAGGGAGAGCAGTGTTTTCAGAAATGGTGGTCAGATTTCTTGGTTAGTCTAACCATGTAAGCTTCTACACTCTAATTTATACACCTCTTTGCCTCTCACTGTGGGACTCTCCACAGATCCCCAGAAGTGTCTACTGGATGCTCTCCAGAACCATTGAGGAACAGAGTCCAGAGCCGACTGGACCTGATCAAACCCAAGGTAACAGGGGCCCCTTCATCCAAGAGCCCCAAATCCAAACCATCACTTACATCAAATTGAATCACATGTGCAAACACTGAAAATAATGTCTTTACATCCTGTAATTTCTCCGTGGTATTGCATTATTTATTTGCTTAGCTGAAGCTCAAAACGGACTTCCATCGTTCCCATTTGCACAGCTGCGTTTTAGCTCTTAATGTTGGTTTGAGTGTGCAGTTTAAATCCAGGGCATAAAATGAATTATTTGTGGGGGGTTCAAACCATTAACCACTCCTGATGATAAGTTATCCTATTGTCAGATCTCATTTGCTTACAGTGCAGGATACTGTATATTTGATATCAGTATCTCTTTCTTGGCTGCAAGCTGAGTAGTTCATTTTTCACTATGATGTTCCCAGCAGTTGGTTTGAGACAAACGGGCATTTTGACACAATCTTCCTCTGCTGCCCTCTTAAATCAGTGTTTGGACAGTTAAGAGTTTGTTATGCCTCCACACTAGTAATAGTTGAGGCTTATTCCAGTTTCAAGGACGACAAATGTTTTCAAACTCAAGAGTTCATATCCTGAGTCTGACCAACTTTGACATAAACGTCTGAGAGGAAACGCGAGGAAGTGAAGGAAAACTTCACCATGGTGTTATAATGTTCTGCAAATACACTTTTCTTCTTATTATTCAGTGCTATAACTCAGGAACAGAAGCGGAGATGGATGTAAACTGAAACTGGGCTGGTTAACGGAGGCACATAACCGCGAGGCGGTAATTCTAGTTTCAGCTGTAAAATGTTCCAGTCACTATGTATATACCTAGCAATAATTTCAGAGGGAACCCCGTCGATTTTCACACATGTAGAAAGCTGTTCACGTGTCAGCTGGATTGTGCTGCATACGTGGGAAACTTGTATACTACGCCATTTGTGGCTCCGGAGGGAGCTGTATGAAATCTGATGAAGTCTTATGACAACAAGTTTGAAAACAACCTCTTTGGCTGCTCTTCCTCTCAACTTTAAGCTAGCAGCTTGAGGCTCCTCTAGCTCAGCACACTGCAATCTAGGAGGCTGAGTTGCATCATGGGTAATTCAGGAAGTAAATTGCATTATTTTGAGAACTGTACCTTTTCAAACTGCCTGTCATGAGCATAAGAGTACATGAGTATAAGAGCGTACAGCCACATCAGTGGAGGACAATGTATTAAAGATCCCACATAGTTTCATAAATTTATTCTGGAAGCTAAAAGAAGAGGTTTACTGGATGATTAAATGTCTCTAGCTGGACAATTCTGCAGCAGTCCCTGTCTTAAATGCTCCATTTTAGATCCCGTCTCTTTAAGCCTTACCTCCTGAGAGACCTACTGTCTTCTGATTGGTTAGAAAAAGAAGGCAATAGAAGTAACTGTGTAATTTGTTGTTTAAGGCTTCTAACACAGTATTTTTACTCACCTGATCCTCTACGTCTTGCTTACTTTAGATGTTATCCTGCTCCAGCATATCTGATTCAAATGAAGTTAAAGTGTATTTGTCTTGTGCGTTTTAGCCCTGGCTCACTCTCAGCCTATAAAACTATAAATAAAATTAAGGTTCAACTATAAATGTTATAAATTTCTGAAAAAAATATCTTAGGGCAACTTAAATCCAGGATAAAAGCATTCATAAAAAAATCCATGGCATCTACAATCATTTAGCTCTTAGCATAGCAAGTCTGTATGCTTCCAGTGAGGATGTGGCCTATTGTGGACCAGTAACAGGTAATGAGGGGTTTTGGAGGCATGCAGTCAACTTCTCCTTCACATTCACCAGCCACTTCATTAGGTCTACCTTGCTAGTACTGGGTTGCCTTTTGCCTTCAGGCTTCTTTAAGGCTTTGTTTCAAATGATGCACAGTTAGGTCATTCAGTCACAGTCATTCAGGTCCTAGCCCTGACTGAAACCTGGATCCGTCCAGAAAACACAGCTATGTCAGCTGCCCTTTCTGTCAATGCAGAATTTACCTAAACACCTCGCTCAACTGGACGAGGAGGTGGAATGGGCATTCTTATTTCTAAAAAGTGGAACTTTGCCTATCTTCGTCCTATGGATAACTGCTCATCACTTGAGTATCACTCAGTAAAGGTCTCTACACCCATCACTGCATACATTCTGGTCATTTACCGCCGTCTGGGTGGCAGTATAGATGAGTTTGTCTCTGAAATGGACATGATTCTCTCTGACATTCCTGATGATGGCACACCACTAATTATCAAGGGAGACATGAACATTCACATTGGCAAACCACAGGCAACTGACTTTCTGGCTCTCATCTACTCTTTCAATCTCAAACTGGTACAGACTCCTCCAACACCCAAAGCTGGCAATACTCTTGACTTGGCACTGACCAGAAACTGCTCCACAGCCAATCTGTCCGTTACCCCGCTGCATCTCTCAGACCACTTCCTCGTTAAATTCTCTGTCTTCCTTCCTCATGTCACTCAAGCGGCTCCATAAATGGTGTCCTACCGCAGAAACTTGAGATCTCTCAGACCTACACAGCTGTCTGATGAGGTTTACTCTACCCTCCCTTCACACTTAGACTTCTCCTTACTGTCTGTTAATGAGGCTACAGAAACACTCTGCTCCTCTCTCGCCTCCTTTCTGGACAAACTCTGTCCTCTGGTGTCAAAACCAGCCAGACAAAATCCTCCCAGTCCACGGCTCACAGAGGTTCTAAGGAGCACAGAGCCGGACTCAGGGCTACAGAAAGACAAGTCAGTGTGCCCTTTTGATTTGCGCCACTTTCTGAGTACCAGCAAAAACTTGAAACTTTCACATCCAACCTAAAGGCGGCCAAGATAGCCTTTTATCAGAACAAGATCCGCAATGCTCCCAACACACGACAACTGTTCATGGTGTTTAACTCTCTTCTATCTCCACCACCTGCTCAGCCTCCCACTGTGCTGACTGCAGAAATGTTTGCTTCCTACTTCACTGAAAAGGTCGCTACCATCAGTAACCAATTCACTGAGCCTGACCAACTCAGCCTTACCAAACCAGCTACTGGTGCCTCACTCTGCTCTTTCCGCTCTCTAAATGAGGACCAAGTCTCTAAACTTCTAATCAGCTCAAAACCCACAACCTGTCCTCTTGATCCTGTTCCCTCTGACATCCTACAGAGCATCTTACCTACAATCAAAACTGCAGTAACCCATATTATCAACTCCTCTCTTAAATCCGGTGTCTTTCCCTCTGCCTTCAAGCAAGCTCGGGTTACCCCGCTGCTGAAAAAACCCACACTCAACCCAGCCCAGGTTGAAAACTACCGGCCGGTCTCACGGCTCCATTCATGTCTAAATTACTAGAGCATGCCGTCTTCAGTCAGGTCTCACAGTTCCTCCAAGACAACAAGCTGTTTGATCCATATCAGTCTGGCTATAGGCAAGGCCACTCTACTGAAACTGCTCTCCTGCCAGTTACTGATTCCCTACAGCTTGCCAGATCCACTGGTCAATCCTCAGTCCTTATGCTGCTGGACCTGTCTGCTGCCTTTGACACGGTCAACCTGTTCTCCACGGTCAATACTGTTCTCCACACTCTCAGAGCTTGGCATCTCAGGATCTGTCCTCTCGTGGTTTACGTCCTACCTCACAGGGAGATCATTCAAAGTATCTTGGCAAGGGGGAATGTCCAGATCACATGGGCTGACAACATGGGTGCCTCAGGGCTCGGTGCTTGGCCCTCTTCTCTTTTCACTGTACACCTCTTCACTCGGTGCAGTCATTAACTCTCATGGTTTCTCCTACCACTGCTATGCAGATGACACTCAGCTTTTCCTTTCTTTCCTACCTGACGACACAACTGTCTCAATGCGAATATCAGCATGCCTTGCTGATATCTCCGCATTGGTGAAGGATCGCCACCTTCAGCTAAATCTGAGCTTATTGTCTTTCCAGCCAATCCTTCTTTACCGCCACAGATAAGCGTGCAGCTTGACTCTATCACACTTGTGCCTACGTCTTCTACCAGGAATCTTGGTGTCATGGTAGACAACCAGCTGACCTTTAAGGACCATGTTGCCTCGGTTGCCCGGTCTTGCCGATTTGCTCTCTACAACATTAGGAGGATCAGACCCTACCTGACTGAACACACGGCACAGTTTCTGGTCCAGGCTCTGGTCATTTCACGCATTGACTACTGCAACTCCTTACTGGCTGGCCTGCCTGCATGCTCAGTTAAACCTCTGCAGATGATCCAGAATGCAGCAGCACATCTGGCCTTCAACCAGCCCAAAAGAGCTCAAATCACTTCGCTACTAATTGCTCTTCACTGACTTCCAGTTGCAGCACACATCAAATTCAAAGCTCTGCTTCTGGCTTACAAAACAATAACCCAAACGGCTCCTGTCTACCTTCACTCCTTAGTCTAGAGCTACATTCCCTCTCGACAGTTACGCTCTGCCAGCGAAAGACGCCTAGTGCTCCCACCACAACATAGCGCAAAATCAGTAGCTAGACTCTTCTTTTCTGTTGTCCCCTGGTGGTGGAACGATCTACCAAACTCCGTCCGATCCTCAGAGTCCTTATCCACTTTTAAGAGCAAGCTAAAGACTCAGTTGTTTAAGGAGCATTTCCACACTTAGCTTAACTCTTCTACCCAACAGAATGAGTTAGAAAGATTTGTCCAGTTCTTTGGCTCGACCAAGTACTGAAGAAGCTGTGTGCACTTATGCCCAAGTTGATATTGTTTGATGAAATCGTGATGTTTGTATTTAAACAAAATGACTTACAAAAACTACAAAAAAACTAAAAAAAAAAAAATGCACTGCCTCTAGCGCTACATGACAGCACCTGGGTCCAACTGGACTCAAAGCAGTCTATCACTTAATTATGACGTCCCATCTTGTTTGAATTCATGCTTGTGTTGTTCTTACTCTCAAATGTAAGTCGCTTTGGATAAAAGCGTCTGCTTAATGACTGTAGAATAGAATAGAATAGGATAGGTTGGATCCATGCTTTAATCTTGTTTACTAAATTCTGACCCTACCATCTGATTGTGGAGAAATGGAAACTCATCAGACCAGATAACATTTTTCTATCTTCTGTTGTCCAGGTTTGGTGAGTCTGTGTGAATTGTAGCCTCAGTTTCCTGTTCTTAGATGACAGGAGTGGTACTTGGTGTGGTCTTCTGCTGCTGTAGCTCATCTGCTTCACGGTTGGATATGTCGTGTGTTCAGAGATGCTATTCTGCATATCTTGATTTTTATGACTGTTTCTTTTACTTATCGCTGTCTTTCTATCATTTGCAGCCAGTCTTCCCATTCTCCTCAAACCTCAGACCTTTAGACAAGTGTCATTTACTGGATATTTTCTCTTTTTCTGACCATCCTCTGTGTGAGAATCCCAGTAGATCAACAGTTTTTGAAATACTCAGACCAGCCCATCTGTCAACATAAACCACTGACACATTCAAAGTCACTTAAAGACCCACTCCGGTGAAAATCATGTTTTTCATGTTGTTCACGTGTCTATGTGGCATTTATCTGACGCTAGAGGACATATCTTGTGAAAAATTTGATCAAAATGTCTTTTCTGAGTATTTCTTCATTTAAATCATTGTGAACCACTGGCGGGCAGAAAAAGGCAAGCTCAGAAAGACCATCATTTACATGTCATGAACCCACAGGGCGAGGCCACAAGTTCAGCGCCAACGGGGGAGGGCACTGAGCAGCGCTGACTCCGCCCACAACTTAGAGGCATATTGCTAATGAGCTACTGGTCCTCTGCAGAAGCAGGGTCCTGGAAAAGGGCACAGGTTTTGTGATTTTTGCCAAAAACGTCATTATCACTATTTAAAGGTCCCATATTATGCAAAATTCACTTTTTAATGGTTTTGGAACAGTCATACTGGTCCCCCCGCATGTGTAGGAGACCCGTAAGTGTGAAACTCTTTCAGGCGCTCTCTCTCCCCCCTGCTCCACCTCTAGGGAAGTAAGCGCTGAAATGAGCTTGTTTGAAAGCGTGTACGTTATGACGTCATAAGGGACAATAACCACTCCCCACAGAGCGATGGACCCGTCTACCGGCTCTCAAAGCCCGCCCTCTAAAAATCACCCAGCGCCCAGTGTTTTTCCCTCTTCGGCAACCCTCGTTAGCGGACATGGCTAAGCTACAGAAGCACTGTTCTGTTTGTGGCTGCATAAATGAACACGAAAAAGTTTTTTTACTTCCATCCACTGAACCCACGAGGACTGAGTGGATTAATTTTATTTTTGGAGGAAATGTACCCGGAAAACTTCCAAAGGTTTTGCATGTCTGTGGCCAGCATTTCAAAGAGGACTGTTTCCACAACATGGGGGCATGGAAAGCAGGCTTCGCCAACCGTTTGAAGCTGAAGCCAGGTTCAATACCAACTGTCCGTGACACAGCTGGAGAGGTAAGAGCTGGCAGTTATTTTATCGTTTCGGCCTTATTAGTCTGATAGCTTGAAAATATATTAACCTGTCAATCACCTCATGACGGGCGATGCGATGGGCGGAGCCAACAGCTGAGCTGCTCCACCAGGGTTCCGCCCACCATAAACGGCACATTTCTGAAGCTGCTAAAAAGAGGGAGGTGAAGAGAAGCCGCTGCACTCAAACTGAGGGTCGATTTGTCCATACCATGGCGGAAATATTTCATTTAGATATTAATGAATGGTCTCAGATTGGGAATAAAGTGTATAATATGGGACCTTTAAGACCACTGAGAAAATTTTAAATAGATCCAAATAAGCATTGGAGTGGGTCTTTAAATACCCTTTCTTCCTCATTTTGATGCTAAGTTTGAACTTCAGCAAACAAAAATAAAGCAGCAAAACAAACATACAAATCTATATACCAGATAATAAACAAAATATTCAAATGAGCCAGGAATGCTAAAGAGGGGGTAATATACAAAGCATGCAAGGCAGCAGGTTTGTGCCATCCACCAAGCAGGCATGTGTAGATGTGTTTGATGATGATGTCATTAAGTAAAATAAGAGTAGTTGCATATCTGGCAATTCAGAAGCAGATTGTTTTGTGTGAGAGGAATTCTTTGGTTTGGACTTAAAATCACATGACACACAGGGAAAACCTTAAAAAAGCATAACATGATCTTTAAAAAAAATTAAAAAGGTTAAGCTTATCATTGTTAGATCGACAATACTCCATTATTCTTTTATTTCATCCATATTGTTCTGTTATATTTTTTTATTTTTTTATCATTTCACACGAAGCTTATCAGCTGTGTGACCCCCCCCCCCCCCCCCCCTCTTTTTTTTTTTTTTTTTAAACCGTGTGCTGAAAAATACTGCGTGAAATGGTACCTTTATTTGATTGCGCTACCAGATGTCATTTTAGCTCCCCACAATCTGGCTGCCTTCCTGTATGAGTGCGCTGTAATGGTCCCTGGGCAGCTCACCGCTTCCTGAACTCGGTGAGCGGAAGCTTTCTGCATCAATTTCACTTTGAAGATGCCATATCAGTCGCGTAACTGGACTAGCAAGGGAAACTTGAAAGGTTATTGTTTCCTGTTGTCTGCTAAATGACTTTATCCCAGACTTCTCCAGTGGTTTCATCATGCACTGACGTCAACTGGTACAATCAGAGATGGACAGATTTAGTTTCTCAGTGCCACAGATGTTTCAGACATCAAAAGCCTTCACTAAAATTTTACATGTGCCTCTATGGACATAGGTAATGTTGTTTAAAGATAAAAGCGTTTGATTTCTTTAGAATACTTATGTATAAACATGACTGAATCAGTTCTGGTGGTAATGATGCACTTGTTTCTCAATCTACTACCTGCATGTGAAAGCACATGTACGAGCATAAAGCTGCAGTGGTGACTCTCAGGAATGTGTTTTGGTCAGGCATCCGTTGGGTCACTCAGTGTGTGGAGGCCATTTCAGAGCATATACCTTCAGATGAATGGATGCCGTTTGACCATATAGGTCCATGTGGGGCTCCCACTTGTTGTAACTGGATTAAATGTTCTGTGTCACTCAAAGTTTGGCTGTTTTCACTCTGTCATTCCCTTTTCATTCAGACTCGAACAGGGCTATATACATTTGTTTCTTATGCAGCTCTTCAGCCCTTCTGCACTGTTTTTAAAGAAAAATAGCACGTAATTCTGCATGGACACCAAGTCAACTACTTCTGCATTTTTCTGGCACAGAAAGCAGAAACAGAGAATGCACAACAGAATCATTTACTTAAATATCAGAGCATCTCTATCTGGACTTGAGAAACAAATGTAAAAAAGTTCAGAAACTTGGATACATGTTTTTCTTTGCTAAGACAGTACAGGACCATTAAAATGACAACAAACATCACTACTCAAGAAACTGATTCAGCTCCACCAGACTCAGTCACCTGTGAAGAGTTAAGTGATGTAGACAATATTGAGCAAATAGTGCTTTATGAATCCTGATGGTACAAAGGTTTGGCCTTTTCTTTTGTCATGACACATAAATTGCAATAAAATGTTAACAATTTTATTTATTTATTTGTAGTTACTTTTAAGGATCAAAAATGTTTTTGTGGCTTTAAACTATGTTAATTAAGAGGGACAGGTGGTAACAATGGCTCTTTTTTTCATTTGTAAGCGTTGCAGACCCCTGTCTTAGGTGTTCCTTTATGAATCTTTTCTGGAAATTAAAGATAAATACCTGTGTAAATCATGGATCCACTCAGCATTTGTTTTATGCTTGGTTTTTTTTTTCCTTCTCCCTGCTGTGGCCCACTGGCCCGAAGGGTGAAATCCTTGGATTGTGATAATCCTAAGTAGACCTACATCAAAGAGTGGATAAAAAGCTGTTGATCTGTGTGCCCCAGGGCAGGGATTTTAGCCTTCAACATCATTCACTTTGTTGTAGCATGGCTTTTCAGAAAGACTTTTTAATGAGTTGCATCGCCTCTGTTTTAGATGTAATTACGATTAGGCTGAGAAAAGTGTTTCTTTTTATTAAGTAGGATGAAGCTGGACCAATAAATAATTCATCAACATCTGTTAATGATACTGAAGTGGTCATTAAGAGGTCTTTAACTGGTATAAGAAGCCACAGAGTCAGCAACATGATCAACTCAACTACCCCATTAATTTTTCAAAAAAATCTTTCTTTAAAGATTCAAAATTAAAATATCTGTTAAGTTCATGGGACTTTGAGGTCAATTTCACAAATGAACACTAGAGAATTTGTTGAAATTATGCAGGGAATTATATGTGCAATTCTTTGAATGTTATCCCTTAATGTTTTCCCTGTGGTGGTACTGTAGCTGACTGTGCTAAATATCAGGCAAGCAAATGACAATAAACATCCAAAATTAAATTGTGTAAAGCCTCTGTTGCTCACCTGGATGACAAGCTAGCAGGCTAGCCTGCTATTTTGTTGTCATAGTATAGCTGTTATATTTTGTGCATTTTCAGGATGAATCCGTTTCCAGAGAAAGGTGGTTGGTGAAGTTTAGAATGAAAAGTGAGAAATATTTGGGGTACAAGCTAAGATTTTCCAAATTTCCTTAATATAAGTTTTTAGTTCAGACTGGAAAAGTTATAAGTTGCTGTGGATTGACACCACATTATTGTTTTGCTTGGCTAATGACAGAAAGAGTAATTGATTTGGAACATTATTATTTGTGTTTTGTGTTAGTTTGTTCTACCTCCTCTCTTTTTGATAGCATCTGTTTTTGGTGTTCCAAAGAGTTAGATCATCTTGTTGTTCGAAAACATGAAGGTAAAAGCCAGGTACTATGAAAGGCAGGAATCTTGGCAACCAACTCTAAGATACAGATCAAAAACATGCTATCCTTTTTTGTTTTTATTAAAACAGCATCACATATATTGTGTATTACCAAAAACTATCCAGAGTTATTCATCTAATTACTTTGGAGATCCCCGTTCTCCTTATTTAATGTGATCTGATATTTGTGGATTTTGAAATGCCATGACAACTATTGTGTGGAACTCTGAGAAACTTGGCACAGACATCCTTGTTCCCTTCAGGATAAACTTCCAAACTTTGTTTGGTATTTTAGCTTGAAATAAAATTGAAATAAATAAAAATAAACTTAAAGACAACTTAATGATTGGTACTGTATTTGTAATGCCTTAAAAGTGACTGATATTCGAATTGGCTTTAGCTTAAAGCAAATAAAGTTTTAAGCTGATATTATAGCTGTAAACATTTGTTACTATTCCTAAACTTTGTTCAAAATTAACAGAAATGTAATTTTGTTGGATTTTTAGTTTTTTTTTTTTTTTTTTTTTTTTTCTCTAAGCACTGAAAGAAAGTTGAGAAAGCCAGAAGACCAAGGCTAAATGGGATGAGTGCCAGAGACTGATCATCAATCATGTGATCATTTCTACTGGATTGAAGATGTTTTGTTGTTTGATTTCAGACCAGAGACAGGGTTATCCGATCCCAGTTTGCCTGCACATATAAAGATGACGACCTACCACTCAACCGGATGCTAGACTTCCCGAACACCAGTCAAGTGCACCCAGCCCCCAAGTCAAAGATTATCAGTGCTATGGAAGACAGTTTTGACCCTGATGGGCACGATGCAAGCACAGGTACGCATTCAGACTTGACTTTTTGTAAATACTCTAGGTACTTTATGTACTTCATGTAGAAAAGTTCTAAATGTCAACACAAGCCATGTTGCGTTCTTCCTGCTGTGACCTGTTTCCGCTGACGCTACACAGCTGGACTGAGGCCCAGGAACAGTTTCTCAGCTTTGGCCTTGAACCCTTCCCAGCCTGATACTGTTGTTATCTCATGGGACTAGTTCTTGCCATCAGCCATTAAATGAATCCCCATTCTTTAAAATCTGCTAACCCTCAAATCTATAGTAAAAATCCAAATGGCACACATACTCACACAGGCGTTTTACACATTTCCCTTTCTGTGTTTTGTTCTGTGACTATTTGGGCTTGGCTCCATAAGGTTTACATCACAAATGTTGAACTTTAGCTTTGTAGAATAAACACACAGCCTGCTTGGAAGAGCAGCTAACGTCAGCAATTCCGTCACAATGTTTTCCCCTTTTTTTGCTACTAACTTGTCAAACTTGCTTTTGCTTTGTTTCAATCTTTGCAGCCAAGCCTACAACCGAATGCCGGAAAAATGAGCAAAGTAAAGTACAACGAAAGGTTGCTCTTAAGCAAAGAAGTAGAAATGCCCAAAACGAAGGTGCAGATCTGAGTAATGGGAAGAAAACTGGCATTCACATGCAGAGCAAGGGTAACAAGAGGAAGCAGCTGGATTCTGATCAACATGGCGGATCAGAGAATGAGCCTCCTGAGAAGAAAAAGCACACTAATGTGTCAGTCAAAGTGGCCAGCAAAAATGTCAGCAAACCCTCAAATAAAAAGAAGCTTATAGCTGGACAGGGAAAGCTAACAAGCTTCTTCAGACTTTAAGTGTTACTTCCATCAACTGTTGACATGATATGAATTTCAAATGTAAATACAAAGCAACTTTTATGGCACGGCTCACAGTTTAGTAATTTGTTTGGTGTTTAGTCTTAAAAACCTTTTGAGATTTTAGATTTAGCCATACATTACTTTCTTATTGAGAAATTAATTACAAAGTAGTACCATTTTATAGGTGCCTGCATGTTGTTGCACCTAATACTAGTAGACAATCAGTACAAATTTAAAGTGATGGCTATAACCAGTTCCTAGCAAATAAGTTTCTTTCTCTATCCTCTAAAGCCTAGTTTACACAAAAGTTTAAAAAAATTGTGTCAACAGCTAATGGCAACTAGCTTAACTTGTATAAATACCAGAATTAGAGAAAAACCATTAATGGTACTGTCTAGATAGTTGAACAAAAGTCTCATATTTAGCTAAAGTATTTTTTAAACAAATTTAAATGACATATGTATTAACATGCATTTGGGAAAATAAACCTATTGACCTTTTGTCAATTTTTCTTATTTTTATTTTTTTCAAGATTCAGTGTTTTTTTTTTTTTTTTTACCAGAGTTGCAGGAAATGTATAGTTGGTTGCAATATGAACATATGTGAGTCAACATTTTGTCATTGCACTTTATTCCTAATCATCTTCAATGTTTTTGTAAATCCTCCAGGTATTTTGTATATTTCATAGAGAATTTCCAAATGTCAATTTAAGCTGAGGTGTGTTCTTTCTGCTCTGACTTGTTTTTGTTTGTTATAAACATTTTGGGGTTTTGTGAAGTATTCCAATTGATTTATCCTACTGCTTCTAGAGCTAAAGGCCAACTAGCTTAAATACCAGAAGCAGAGCAAAACCTAATGGCACTATCTAGCTAGCTTGCTAGCTGTTAGCAATAGCTTCATGGTTAGCTTGGATATCCCTCCTGAGCAGTAGGATAAATGTGGGTGACTGCAACCTGAACATATCAAATGTGAGTCAACATTTGGTCATTGCACTTTATTTCTAATTATCTTCATTATATAAACTATGGCAAGGTAACTATATTTAATCATTGGTTATTCAACCTGTAAAATTACAATGCAGGCTTAATTCTCAATAAACTCCCATTTTTTTGTACACATCTGTCCACCTTTTTTTTTTTCTTTTTTATTCAAGGAAATGCATTTAAGGAAGAAACATTTACATCATATTCATGAACCAGGAGCAGCAGCAGGAAACATTTATGCTTCCCAACAGGGTCGGTATACTCTTCCTATCATACATCGCAGCACTACAAGAAAGCAGAATGCACATTGTGAGTTTAAATACACATCAAAATATTTGAAATCATTTAGCAGAAAAAGTAAAATGATCTTATAAAAATTTCTTAGAAAAGAGTTTTCCAGCTACTTACTGTCAAGGTCAGTATTTCTTCTATCTATTTTGGAATTGGGCTCGCCAAGAGTATGGCTCAAGCTTCGGTCTGTGAGAAGGGGATGGCGCCGAGTTAAGACAGAGTTCAGCCCATGAGCACGCTGTGCTTTCAGTCTTGTGTCCTGAAACATATGAATAAGTCATTAAATTTGACATTTTTACACTCATGTTTATTCCATAGTGTAGAAAGTGAACTGTGGATGATCAAGTAGCAGTGGCAGCTTTGAAAGATTATCTTTTCACTTATCTTTGCACAGGTGTTGGATCTGCTTTTATCAGATTACCTAAGCCACTGAATCTTCAAATGCAACAGATGTGTTCCTTTTATTGTCATTATAACACAGTGTTCTGCTTTCTTCCATAGCTCTATGGTTAACCAGATGTCTTTGTTGTCTCCATTACGGCTCCCTCTTGCCCATTACCACATAGATAACCACCATGTTCATGACACACGGGAGATACAGTCGCCAGATAAACTCCAGATAAACACATCGCAGCCAAACATTTGATGGAACAATATTATATCATCATTCTTCCGACTGTGATTTCAATAAATGTTTATAGACTTGTGATCATTTGACCTTTTCAGCTAACAGTATTTCCCGGTTTTCCAATGCTGCTGTAAAATAATTTTATAGATGTGTGTGTAAAATATTGACTTAACAGTAGACCGAGGGATGGTGGCCAACTGAGAGAGGTCAAGTGTTCCCTCACAGAATGGAGATAATGTGCTCTTTGTTGCTGAACTACGGTTAGCTGTGCTTGTTTATACAAAGGAAAGAAATAGAAAATCATCCAGTGAATACTTATGATGCATGACAGTCTGGCAGAATAACTGCAGTGAGTTTTTAAATAAATTTAACTCAACATTGGCCAATTTTATTGGATTTATTTATTTATTTGTTCTTTTCTTACATTTAAATTTACAATACTAAAAGACTGATCTACCCAAATGACCAATGAACAAAACATTATTATTTTGCCTTTTGTTGTATGCAAAGACTTCGGATAATTGTATTTAATTTGCAGTTTCAAAACGTTTATAAGGACATATACAAAAAAAAGCACTAAACTGAGATAGACTTATCATTAATATGTTGACAAGTAGACCTGAACCAGTTCTTGATGGTTTACTATTTTTTCTGAAAACTTGTTTTTTCAAAAAAAATAAAGGTTCAACACATCACAAAGACAGCAACACTTACTGATAATAAGATGACAATTTTAGGGGTACCGTCATCCCTCATATTGTTGTCCAAGGTGAAGCTCCGTCTGTACACCGGTGGGACCACAGCGGGCTCAGTCATGGACTCTTCACCCACTATGGAGTCGAAGCCTTCTTGATCTGTTGTATCGTCCTCTATTTTTGCTGAA
The DNA here is from genome assembly GCF_017639745.1 of Melanotaenia boesemani. NCBI lineage: Eukaryota > Metazoa > Chordata > Actinopteri > Atheriniformes > Melanotaeniidae > Melanotaenia > Melanotaenia boesemani. The sequence continues at coordinate 10,757,946 of NC_055704.1, forward strand.
GGCATGGCTACAGTGACAAGGTGGCTGTTCAGTTCAGAGCATAGTACTAAAGTGAACAGGATAGAGTAGGTGGAGATCATGCTGTAAGGTATTCAGCACCCAAGACGTTCACTGATCTAGCTCTATCTATGAACAGTTATGGTTGAGGGTTTTATCTGCTTATATATTAGGAAGAAACATTGCTGCAGCTACGTTTAGATTTCAAAGGTCAGAGGAAGTTTAAAGGTGACTTCAAATGAACTAGAACCGCATCAATAGGAAAGAAAAGAGCAAACAGCTTTATTTAGTCTATTTAGAGAGGTGATTAAAGATGGGGAACATGGTGGGGTGTTTCTTCATGCACATCAGTGAGGAGTCAAGTACACAGGAGGTCAGAGGGCAGAATGTAATAGTAGATTTTTTTTTTTTAATCCTTGGGATGAAATTAAGCCAGCAGGTGACCAGACAGAGACTGGCTGCTAAGAAAGATGCCCATTGAACACCTAGAGGGAGTCATTTTGAGTGGTAACAGTGGCTTAACAAAATCCTCTGACAGGTCATCGTCAGAAATATGTAACACGTAAGAAAACCTTTAAAATCTTGCAGATAAAGATACATATGTAGTTTAAAGTGGTCATGTTTTGTTTGTTTGTATTTCCAGTTACCTTCTTTACTGTTATACTTCCGATTATGCAAGTTCAAGTTCTACCAAAGTCAACACCCAAGTTAGTTATTAGAAGAGACTCAGTGTGTTTACATGCATAGTTTAGTCAGGCTGTGGTTATAACTCGGCTGAGCCTGTCCCAGTGTACTACATGCATGGAAGGGGGACTCATTTTATGTTAAACTCTGTTAGGACAGGTGGTTGAGACTACCTTTCAGCTTGTTGGTATCAGACTTATTGCTTGTGGCCAATTGGTACCATGCTGGACACATTCCTAGTTCTGTACTATTAGTGATTTGTCATTTACCAGTGAAATGCATTGAAGTATTGATTGTAGTTATTCTCTGCCATCGCCAGATTCTACTTCTTCAGTGCACCAGCTTTTTCTGATACCAGTCTGAGGTGAAAATGGGGACAGTGGAGCATGAGAAGAGGACGTAAATGAATGCATTTATACATACATAAACATACTGACTCCTCATGATCTTCTTGAAATGTCTTGCTCATTGTCCATCCTTTTCTTACTGTACTTTGAAAATCCTGTGCAAATTAAAGAAAAGCAGCTAAAAACCCATCTTAGTTTTATTTTGTTTTTATGTCTCCTGTGTTGTTTTGTGTTCTATTGTGAAGCTCTGTGATTTTTATCTTGAAAGATGCTATATCAATTAATATTTACTTTACTTTCTTTTGTTAGAATCAGTTAATTGTTTTCTAAAATCTAAACTTTTAAAATATCTCATTTATATATGCCATCCTTTTTCCAGTCTGTGGCCCTGCATGGTCCCTTCAATCAAATACTTTGTAGACTCGCCCCCTGGTCTGGTTACATGTGAATTTCTGTGCAGATTAAGGATACAGAATGAAGTAGATGACCATTCCAGTGCATTTAAGTGGTATTGATTCTGTCATCTTACACTCAGCGAAAATACTAAAAAAGGCTCATTCAATTTTTTTTTCCTGGGTGAAACTGATATGCCACAGCTCTGTGATCAAGCTTTTAGATTGTTTGATGGATGGGCACCCACACAAAGGGTGCTAACCTTCAGCTGATGATAAAAAGGTGGAGGCAAGTCAAAATGTTGACATAGCTCCTTGTAGGCTTTTTCCCAGCTCAAAAGGCTTACCTTATTAACATAACAGGAGCCGCAGCAGTGGGGAAGGAGAACCAGGACATGAATTATAACTATGGAACTCAGCTGAAGTGATTTTACTTGGAGCAGTCAACCTTTATTTTCTATGTATTATTGTTGGAGGGCGAGGACTTCTACTGAAGAACTGAACATGTCTGCAGGGGCATGGCCATTTCAGCAGAAGCACAACTGAACTTGTGAGCTTCTGGCTCTGTTGTTATAACCTTTACGGCTCTTTCTCTCTCTTTGATAATGATGCCTTCCCTTTAAATATTTTCTCCTTTTAGAGGCTGCATTGATAAACTGATTTGAACAACAGATAGTCCAAGTGCTTCAAAGCGACACCTGGGAAATAACAGAGGATTCCCTGAACTCTGGGTGAAGTGAAGGTCTTTATCTGGTAATGCTCAGATTTTTGTTCCTACTCTGGATTTCTAGGAAATCATTACCATAATTCTCTGACAAAAACACTGCAAAAAAAGCCAAGAGTCAATAATCTTATGACGACCATATGGGTTTTTTTGGGGTTTCCATGAGTATCATTTACTAAATCCCTTTGTTTATACACACATCCCAATTCAGGCTTCAGCTGATGCAAACAAACTTTATTCAACTACTGATGGAGATGTTGCTGAGTTGCAGTTTGTCTTAAATAACTGCACCCAGATCGCCTTGTGTGGATTAAATTTTGAACTCTGGAAAGGTGTAGAGTGTTTTATTCATCAGCTCTGTCAGATGTTTGCATCACCTGTCAAATGCCGATGCTGTATTTCAATCACACCGCCTACATCTTTGTGTGTACAAAGACCTCAGAAGTCAGGGCTCTATGACATCAGTAGCAGCATTGTTTTATGATCCTCGAGGGTCCCAAATGTTATTTCCTTGTCCTGTATTAACACGTTGCCTTTCATCACACACACTCATCTTCTGATGGAAAACAAAAAGAGAGAAAAGACAAACACTGTCGCAGCCGAGGGAAAGCTTCGGTTCCAAGGAAATGTGTTGCTCAATATGGGATGCTTTGTGTGTGTGTGCGTGTCTTGAGCTGAGCCAGAGGTCGGTATGCTGCATCCAGAGGAGATGCGGGTGCAAAGATGGGGTTAGGGGGTGGGGGTCCCATTTGGGCAGGATTCTTTTTTTTTTTTTTTTTTTGGTTCAGAGAACAGACCATGGTTTCCTGGAACAATGCAACTGATGAGAGTCTCGCCAAGGAAAATAAGACTCTGACATCACGGGTTCTTAAAGCGCACAGCTGAGCCAACACTCTCCCGCTATAATCAGGCCTCAGTGAATTTCCACTGTCGACTGAAACTGAGAAAGAAGGAGAATCTCCAAATCCCATGGCTTAGACTTCTTCTATTTTTTCTTTTTAAAAAAAACACACTTTAATCTAGCTGCAAATATTCTTGTGGTAGCATGGTGCACTTGCTGGACTCCTGTCTCTCTCCCATTTCACATCTGGCCTTGGTTCAGGATGACAGTAATGTAACACAGGACTTCTTCTTCCACTCACCACTTTCCAAGACTGGATGGCATCAGGACATGAGAATTTTTGGGGGATTTTCAGTATTAAAGACTACAAATGCTGAGCTGACAAATGTAAGAGTGTGTACTACTGGAAAAGAAATGAATGGCTTGAGACTGATGAGGCCTTACGAAGTCTTTTTCTGTAAAACAAGCAGAATAAGTAGTAAAATTGGTGAGTGTAGTAAAACAGACCACAAGGTCATTCAAAAGACAATTGTGTGCTTTAGATGAGGAGTTGAAGAGTGTGGAGAGATTTTATTTCAGAGCTCAGTCCAAAATCTGTGTCCTCAGATGCACTGTATCCCAGAGTGCATGTAGATCAATGGGAAGGGATTGTACTTTTTCCAGAACCATCCTGGCTCCTGAGTTTATTCAAACATCTCTGTGTTGCACTCTTTCAAGTCACAAGTTAATCCAAAATTAGAATTTAAGACAACAAACGTGTTTTGTTTTCATATTTTCAGAATAATTACTGCATCGTACTAAACATCTATTCACATAAATAATTGGCTTACTCTAAATGTTATGACTTGGATATTCGCCACTACCCGAGCCTTTCTGCACACAACCTTTCCAATTTATTTGAACTCTACATCTTGCAAGCTTGCATCCTGCAATCGGATCATTAGGGCAAGATAATTGATTCTGTAGTACCAAGCGCAGAGAGAGATGAAATAACATCCAGGATGGCCGCGATGACCTGGAGCCCACCAGCCTTCCTGCTGATTCACATTTTGATCTTTGTTGTCTGCTGAGAATCAGCCAGAGAGACAATTTATCAAGGTTTTATCGTTGCCCTGTATGCATACTGAAAAAGTGCTGACATTGAGTGAGCTGGAGCTCAGCGCTGTCACCGAGAGCATCTGCCAAAGAGCTGAACATGCAGCTTAGGCCTCAAGGAGAACCACACCCCTCTGTGTTTGCTTTGGCAGACCCCGCCACCTCTTAGGAAGTATCACTTTGTCATTCACTACAACAAGTGTACTCTGCTTTATACTTCACAGTGTACAAAGCTTAAGCTTGAGTTAAATCTGTCTTAAAGGATTTAAGAGGGACAATATTTTACTTTGTAATTATTTGCAATTTATGTGTCTGAATCCACAGAGTCCCTCATAAAAAACATATTTTCATATTCTTTCCCATGTGCATGCTATATGAAATAACTCTCCAGACATTTCTGTGATGTTGACAAGTGGTTTATTCAGCAGGAATGGTGAACAGTTTGTCAGTATAATTTTTCTTCAGAAGGCAATCAAGCACCATGAACAACAGTGCTGTAATCAAACAATTTCTTGAACAGTGAGCTTCAGGAAATGATATTTTCTTGTTAATCACCTCAGGGGATCATGAATAACTCATGCTCTTCCATGTTATATGCTTTATTGATTATTTTATACATCTGACAAACTAAAATGTTTGAATGATTCATATATCAAAGAATCTGAAATTTGTTTCTGTGGCTTTCTGCATCTCTTCTTAAAATATACCAGATACATTGAATGACGTCTATCTACTTTATTTTCATGATTACACAAGCTGTTTTTCAGGAACTGTAGATGTAGTGAAGTTGAGACGTGATGATTCATCCTCATCAAAAAGTCTTTGGTTTGAACTCTATATCTGAAGAGGACCAGAGTATTTCTCCAACCAGCTAATTGTTTATTTCAGCCACACCTCCACTCCCCCCCTGCCCCAAATTGTTAGCTATAGACTAAAAGAATATGCTACATTCCCAATTGAAACCTTGTTATAGAAATAATAATAATAATAATAAAAAAAAAGAAAATCCCAAAACTAAGAAATAAAACCACTTTTAAATAACTTTGTTAAAGTTCATGAGCAAAGACCACACCATCAACAAGATGCACACAAGTGTTTATTGAATGTCATATGGACGATGTTGGTAATAGTTGCTGATCCTGGGCTTGCATAGCCCTGAATTACAGAAAAAGAGAGCGAGTGAACAAGCGGAAGTGGATAGGGTGGGGGGATGGGAAATAAAAACAGGTGTGCTGGGCAGGTGGGTATTAATCAACATGTTACAGGGAGTGTTGGAGGTGTGGTCCTGCTCCCAAGCACCAGTTAAAAAAAAAAATCTTTAATTATAATTTGGAGATTTGCTAGCACATGTTTTGGACAAAATAAATTGAAATCCTGGCTTACTCTACAGCGAGACCATGTAACTTTTGTAAAATGAAACTTAAAATCAAAAATTGAATTCATAAGCAACAAAATGCACTCTTCTTAAGTTTTTTGTAAGTAGCGCCTCATATTGTTTATGACAGTGTAATATACTTGTGAATAAATTGTCACAAAGTTGTGCAAAGATAGTAAGCCGGAAAAACAAAAGAACTTTATATGTATATATATACCTGGAATAATTCATTTCGACGCTGTCACCTCATGCTCATGAGTTAATTACTCTGTTATCTTGAGATAATAGAGCTTGTGTTTTATGTGATAAGATAAATTTTCTAATCAGCGGTTATCACCTAAGCTAATTGTTGCAATTGGCTAGATGCTGTAACAGTAAGTTGATGTGTTATTCTGTTCCTGACAATAGACTGTCTGAAGTTTAAACAAAGTTTTCTCATAATTTTTAAAAATAATTGTTATTTTGAGAAAGGATCAATTATTTCATTATCATGAGATTACAAGGGCTATCTCAAGATGGTAACTCATTAAACTGAAATATGAATGTTCAAATATGAGCACAGCTGCCCTCGGCTTCCGTAGGAAGGTAGATTTTTAATTAAAGCCATATTTTCCTAACCTTAATTGAAGTTTAGTTGCTAAATGATGGCTTTAACCTACTAAGGTGGTTTTGTCGTTTAACTTAACTAGAAAGTAAGAGAAAAAGTGAAGTGCTGAAATTATGAAATTAACTGTAAAACGTGGTTTTAAAATTTCACTTTCTGACTATTTCACAGGCTACAATGAGGGTTCTTTGAGTAGAACCAGTGGTGATTATAGTGGCTGCTGTTATAATCTTAGATTGGGATGATCAACACCACTTTCATTTTTGTGTGTTAAATATGAAGCAACTGTATGTAATTGGTTAGCTTAGCTTAGCACAGAGAAACAACAAAAAGCCAGTTTGGTTTAGCCCAAAAGATGCTAACATACACTTTGAAGTTAATCTAGGAAATATATGAAAATGTCAGTGTCTTATCACAGGTTCAGTTTTTGTGTTAATCTCTGATATTTGAAGCTGCTATTTGGTGGACAATGCTAAACTTGGCTAAAACTATGCTAATGTTTTTTTCCGTTTTTAGCTGAGCTAAGCCAAGCTAAGCTAGCTAGCTATCAAACATAGGAGTGGTTTTGATATCATGTTTCTCGGAGCAAAAATGGGAATAGGTTTATTTCTAAACATCTGCCTGCATTTAACCACCTCTATTAACTGGGGAGGAGTAAATAATAGTTTTGGCTGTGTCATAGTTTCAGAAGTTGGCAGTATTGACATGGCTGTAATAATCAGCAGAATACCATGTGGTTGCTTTTCTAGAAGGTGATTTTGAATTATTATTTACTATATCGTTTTTATAAAGAAAATGTTTTTTAATGTCCCATTAGGAACCCCTTACTAGAAAATACAATAAGGTTGGGTAAAAAATAAGGACTATGGAATGAAACAAAGCTATTGTAATGTGTTACAGATAAGCCCAATTTTGAATGTGTATGAGTATCCTGGTCTGCAAAAGTTGCACAGTCCCGCTTAGAGTTATTTTAATATTCAGTACTTTGGCTTCCAGAGAGGCATTTATACACACACGGAAACACACACTCCTCCGGACAGACAAAAGCACACCATGACTTTCAACAATCTCAATACAATTGGAAGAATTACAGTTCACAGTACTTTTATCAAGTTATTTGGCATAAGGGATTTATATTGAGAAAATAATTTAAAAACAGTAGAAAAAATAGCATTTTGCCTTCTTGGGACCACAACATTGTATAATCTTTTCCTGTTTTTTTTTTATTTTTTTATTTTGATTCTCCATGCATTCACAGATTTCACACAGATACATTTACTCGCTTACACTACTACCTTATTGAAACAGCTTACAAATAAAAACACTATTAAAGTGGTGGCCACAAGGCTGTGCAAAAGGGAAGACCTCCAATGTAAGCCCTGCCATCTGTCTGACTTAGCCATCTCTTGCAAGTAACAAACTATAAAATAGCACCATTATACAGTGGATAGGATTCTTACTACAGTTTGTTATATGAAACCATCATGTACAATGATTGATATTAATGCATAGGATAACATAATGGGATTATTGTTTGATTATACACAGAAGAGGCAGAGCAAGAGATGAGCTGTCTTGGGCGTTTTCACTGAGGCTCAAGCAAAGTGCAGTTACTGTCCATCCTCATGCAAGGACTTCTCAGAACTTGCTTTTTTTTTTTTCTTTTTTGTCCTTTTTTTTCTTTTTGTGTGTGTGTACTTGACCCTTGCTCATGTTTGCACAGTTCTTATTTACGCTGTGGGTGCTTTGCATGTGTATTTGTGTATTAGTGTGTCCGGTATCTCACATGTCCAGGTAGACTTGTCATGTTGGTTGGTAAATATTTAGGTAACTATTTAGTTTTCGTGTTTCTTTGGTGGACTTTGTGATGGATGCTGTTTTTTTTTACATTATCACTTCAGGCTATGTGGTCCAGGTGACATCTGGAGTTGCTTGGTTTCCCTAAACTTAAAAAATATGCCAGGACATAAATCATTAAACTTCTCATCATGTGGCCATTGTTACAGCCTCTCTGGTGTATTTGTCCACATCTCCAAAACAAGCACTATCACAATCTGTGGTTAGAAACCTTGAGATGGCCATGTATGCCTTACCTTTGTTGTAGAACAGCATTGAGCTGTCAGACTGGAAACCCTAACCCATGAGTAGTAAAATGTGTAACCACTAACCAAGTATGATTGCCTACCCTAGGAAAAAGGACAAGAATTAGAAAAACCAAACATTGTAAACCTAACTATTTCTATTGATTTCAACTTTAATATTTTAACTCTTAACCATTCCCAAATGAGTATAAAGTAAAAAAGTTAAAAAGATAGTGGAAAATTTTGTGTTGGATAGATTTAAAACATGGTTTTCCACCTTCAGAATTAGCTAAGTAGCACTTTTGACCAAATCTCCTGCTTTCTTATTAACAGATGTGTTAAAATTCAACAGTACTGAAGGTGTACATAGTCGTTTAGCAAGACATTAAAAGTTTATGTGATGGATGTTGCGTGAAGTTGAGTGTTAGCATCATCCAAACAGTGAGGCATTAAATGTCCATGTCATCATGTAGCAAGATGTAAGATACATCGTTGTATCACTGTACAATATTTGAAGTTATCATAAATCTGAAATGTTTTATGCACTGTAGATCAGCATAATCTCTGTCGTGGGATTATGTTGTGTCTTTTGCTGTGTATTGTTGGATTTGGGAAAGTTTTATTCCAAGATCTGGATAAGTTGTTTTAGAACACTGCAACTAAACTTCAATAGCTTGTGCTGAACCTTGAACATAAGCTTTCATCCAACCTGAAATGCTGACGATAATCAGATCTGGCAAGGGTGGTGACATGTGAACCGGACACAGACACAGACAACAAACATTTTGCCTGATTGTCGCTGTTTGATTATTCCACATATTTATGCCAAATGGACTTTGAATCAGTTGAATGACCCATTTCTGACAACAAAATAAGCACTATGCTCTGTCATGCCAAAAAAAAAATATAGTAATAATAAGTTTATTGTCTGATTGTTATCATTAATTTTCTGTTTTTGAAAAAAGAGAAAGCCACAGTTTTGTTTTCTAATACCTATTTTACTCAACCCCCTTTTCAAAATTCTATCAAATTATTCTTCATCAGGTGTTTAACTGGGATTTGGGAGGATTGCAGACTCATTCCTTGGGTTCTCAACACTTCCTGGGGCTTAGGAAGGATTAGGATTGGTCTCAAACCCTTTGCTGACTCCACTTAGTATGTATTTGAACTGGGCTCAAGGTAAAATTAACCACAACATTATTAAAGTCTGACGATAAACTACAAAGTCTTTATCCTGACAATAAACTTTATATATATATATATATATATATATATATATATATAATCAAAGTATCCACAGTAATGCATGGTGCATAAAAACAAACTCTGAAGGTAAAATATCAGCTTTGAACAGGGGTGATAAATGCTAAATGTGACTGGTGTCAAAAGGAGTGAATGCATTCACTCTCAGATTTACCTCCTCCACAAAGTTCAGGAGACAAGATGGACCACTCATTTCCAACCATAGCCTGTGTTCTCTGATTGGCTGAAGCCCAGATATGAGTCCACCTTTCCTGGATTCAGGGGAATTTGCTCACACATGGAGGTATAATAAGCTCTTGTTCGTGTCTCAGCAGCTAAACTAGTCTGTTACATTGCGTTAACATAGAATTCCTCCCGATATGGAATGGTGCAGTGTATAAAATGATCACAATACCCCTCTTTAAACCCATAAACACCACTTAGCTCTTAATTTTCAATCATTTTAAAGAGCTTTTCAGGCCATTGTTAGCATCCTCTTTGTTTTGTTTTACAGTGAACCATTCCACAGGGGTACCGGGTAAGGCCACTACCCTCTTACTTTCCAAGTCACTGGGCATTTGTCCATTCGCTCCATTTCTACATTCTGTAATTTCTGCCCCCAGTGCTGCCTCGACTAGAGTTTTTCTGATGCACCTCCTGCAACAAAACAGAAACACATTTTCAGACATATGCAGAGAAACACAAGAGCATACCCAATTTGTATTTGGCAGGTGTCACTTAGGAGGTAGTCCCCCTGTGTCCTTGGACCTCAAACTTGCACAAAGAGCAAACACCAAATTCTGAGTCAAACTGGCCAAATGTTTCATCAGTGGTGGTTAAAAGTCAGATCTGTTAACGGTAGTCTTCAAAGGACTTCAAAACAGTTGTGAGTTGTGATTGGCCATCAGGTCAACAAAACACCCATTCAAATATTCAAGGGATTGTGCACTGTGAATTTGTCATCAAAAGTCACTGTTAAAGACCAGGTCTACTATAATTTGCTGCAAAATAATATTATATTGTCAATGGCATCATGTATACCTGCAAAACAATGGAAATGAACATGGACATGTTTTTGGGCTTCTAAAAACAACATCGCCCATCAAGTTAGGCCTTATTTGTCAGCTTTGTACTCCTTCAAATTCTACTTCTTACGTAAATTATTTGAAATCTGAAGGTAGCTGCTTTGGCATGAATGCAATATTTGAACCTTTAGCTAACATTTGGTTTATGCTTTGTGAGTCCCTCATCAACAAGCGTTTCTTATGTCAACTTGGGGAGTCTGGCTTTGCAAAACCACGTGGATTTCTTTCTCCAGCTATGTTAAAAATATTACTTGCATGATTCATTTTACTGTGGTACTTGTTATTTAAACAACACCACAACTTCCACCTTTCCAACTTTTTTACTTTTTCATTTTTGGCTTTTCAAACTGACATTGAGGTTTACCTTTGAATTTGTGATGTATGTGGCTCAAAGACATCTAACAGCCTAACGTAAATCCAAAAGACTGTTGAGAAAAATGTTTTATTTCCCATTTTAAATAATTTGTACAATCTCTAATACTAAAATTCACACCCATCAGTCACAAGCTGCAGGTTTTCTTTGCTGTGCCAAAGCAGGGGCTATATAATGATGTTTGGCACCATAATGTTAGCAGTGGACTTTTCGAGTTCAGTGGGTTTAAGACACTGAATCTTTGGATTTTTGCGACAGTTTGGAATATTTGTTGTGTTTTTCAAGGTGTTTGAGTTTTTTCTGAGAACGGATGGAGGTAATTGCTGTTTAGTACAGTTAAGCACATGCCAAAAAAACATCCATATGAAAGCCAGAACACAATGTTCCCAGCAAATATTGTTTTCCAAATAGATGACTAATGTGTCTCATTTCACCTGCCAGTGGTTTCAGTGTTGTGCCTGGACAGTGTACCTTTCCCAACACAAAATGAGGACATTTTAAATCTAAATGACAGCACCACGTATCAGTGATGTGGAGACCAATGCAGACTTCACTAAAGATGATAACCATGTGTTATCCCCAGACCTTGCATGTGTCAGTCTGTCATAGAGAAAAGTCTGAATTTTTAGACATAATGTTCAGCAGCAGAGTGGAGATTCTACCTGGGGAGCATGAGCAGCCCTGTGTCTACCACAAAAACCACTTTGCTCCTTCTGCTGCTAATGGTTTTCTTTTTTGAGAAAAGACTTAAAAAGTCAACTCCTTTCCTGCACATTGGCTGGTTGGGAATAAAATAGAGCCCAAATTTAGGCATAGGTCTGGTCTTTTATATATAAAAATAAAATAAAATATGTTAAAGAAATGACTGAGAAAATTATTAAGACAACATAAGGGCTTGTTTGCATACCTTGAAGGAAGAATGACTTTGTCCAGGTAAAGGTCTCTGTGGAAGAAAAATTAAACCATTTAAGTTGGATAGATTAATTACATCTGAGATGCAATAAAGTGCTTATTACTTGAAACTACCAACTCCTTTGGGTCACTGTTAATTTGGAAAGTGCACTTAATGAGATTATGTCATCATGTTTACTACTTTCATTAGCCAGTTAAAATAGCTTAGCACAAAGACTGGAATAATGGAAAACTGCTAGTTCAGCTCTTGTTAGGGAGCGTTCATGAAGAAAATAAAACTAAAGACAAAATATCTTGGTACATATCAAAGTAACAAAACTGTACTACACTGTACCCAGTACTAACACTCCTGATTTTATCTTTTATATTGCTTCAGTTAAATCTGTCAAAATAGAAAACATAAAATCTTTGTTTTTGTTTGAGACTGTTTCTTGGCCAGGCATCTTTAGGCAAAAGCTTTTCCAGTCTGGAGCCTTTATGCTCAGCTAACAAACTGTCAGTCAGTTCGACATTCACAGGAAAATGTGTGCCAAAGCACTGACATGGACCATTATAACGAGAATCTGTATCTTTTCCTTTTTACTAAACCAATCTCATCCTGTATTATCTGTTTGGTGCTGTGCTCACCTTCTTGTTTTTTGTCTTGTCTTGCTGCTGTGCTGTCCTGCGCTCTGTACCCTTGTCCACTTTGTGTCCAGGGGTACTAACCTTAGGCGCTCTCGGCATGTCTGTGTGGCGCTGAGTGCGCGGAGAGCGAGCTGCCTTGCCAGGCTTGGCAGGTGCACAGTACATCTCCAGGCGCCGCAGCTCACAGCTTTGGAAGCAGCACTCATCCACAATGCCGCGTGACCGCCTTGCATTGGGGCCATAACCTGTTGGTTTACCTGTTACAGAAAAACAGCAGAAGATTTAAAACAATTAGAAACTAGTCACCACTGCTGCTCTACAAGTGACCGTTAGTAACAGCCCTCTCTACTAGTCGGATTCTGTTGGTTATATAAAATGACAATGTGTTACTCGTGAAGAATGAATGAAGATGGCACACTGCACAAATGAAAAATGGTTCAGGCTTGACAAAACAAAACAAAACAAAACAAAACAAAACAAAACAAAACAAAACAAAACAAAACAAAACAAAACAAAACAAAACAAAACAGGATGAATATGAATGTATCCCAATGGAGTGATGCTCAAATTTCTCAACCCTAATAAAGTGAAGCAGTTTTAGTACAAACAGTCCAGACGAGGTCTCAAAATTGGCCATTTTGGCACCACAAATTCTACTTTGATTTGAAATTTAACATATAATTTAAATGGTAAATTTACCCTTGTCCCTGTAAACTGCATTTGAACTTTGCAGCTATAGCAGAACAGTTAATTCAGCTTCTATAAATCAGATTCTTTCTCATCTCCAGTGCTTTATATTTGTAGCTAAATTTATCAAACACATTGTGGCAAGCAGCCAAACGTCATGCTCGTGGTAAAGCACCGGTCACGAGTCTGATTTTCCTGATATATGAACACTCTTAATGACATTGATTTCTTCCATGTAAATTTTACAGTGTATCATGTTGCACACTGTGGACCCATTTTGGCAGCTGTTTCACTGTAAAAAAAAAAAATTAAAACCGTGGTAGTCCCCCAAACCTTGAGTTTATCCTGCTCAGCCATTTTGGCTTGTTATCTTATACACAGAGGACCATCCGGTGAGGCCAAACCGCAAGTCCTCCGAGCAGGAACCACCTGCAGAAACAGCCAGGCAGGCTATGAGGCTCTTTGCCTCCATTGACTATGCCCTGCTGTTCATTCACAATTTCATTTGGCAGAATCACTCTGAAAGGTGCTGTGGAAATGTTCATGTCAAAATTTATTTCAAGGTGTGCTTTTTGACTCCATGACCACATTAAGCTGCAGTGACGCCAGTACTCACTTCCTCTTTTAACTCCCTTGCCCCCCACCCTCTTTGGTGGCTTTTAGAAAACCCAGACTCTCCATTTACAATTCCCTGCTCACCTTGAACAATATAGCCCTGATGGGCTTTTCCCTGTTACCAAATGAAATAATAATAATTTAATATGGCATTTACAAGGAGGAAATGCCTTTCCCTCTCAGAGTTAATAGCGTTTGGCTCAGAAGGCTGCCAGTGCTGACAAAGTGCATCAGCTTCTGCTTTCTGTCTGCTTTGTCCTGACAATGTTGTTTTGGACAGAGAGCAGCTTTCATTCAGAAGGCGTCCTTCTCCTCCGACCCCCACACACAAAGCAGTGTGGACGTTTGTGGAGGTGTGAATGAAAGGGAGGAGATAGAGAAGGCGACAAGGAGGCTTTCAGATTGCACATCAGGTAGAATGATGCTAAAAATACATGACAGACCTGCATTATTTAGGGAGCAGAAAAACTGGGTTTGTCCAGATCCCAAATTTCTAAAGCAACATCCAGACAGAACAGAAGTAGCTTAATTTAGATTATGTTTAATTTAAAATGCATATCTTTTTAGATGTTTTATATGCAGGCGTTTTTAGCAAACAGAAGGTGTGCATTAGTGGGACCAACCTTGGCTTTTATATTAGCATCTGATGTCAAGACATTTGGAAAGGGAGAACTATGACATTGAGGCCTGGTTGGTGATTATATAATGGCTGCTGAAAGCCAAAAGTGGAGCCATCCCTTGTTGCCTAGCCTATTTTCCAGTCCCTCCCAATAAAGCTTTATAAATTAACATCCGCTGCCTCTCTGAAAATAGTTTGCCACCCCGCTGGACAAACAGCTGGAAGGGAGAGCGAAATCAGCTGGCACCGGTTGTAACATGTAAGATAATCAGCTCGGGCAGATCGGGGAAAAACATGCATATAATAATCAGGTCTAAAAGCTTTGGTTTTAAAGCTTCAGTGCCACATATAATTGCTGTAATCCCTCAAACAAAGAGTTGTCTTCAGTGACTGTTGTTAAACAAATGAGAATTATTGCAGCAGAAATCTATGCCTCTGCCAACCATTTCATTTAAGGCTTACGTCCAGCTCCCCTTCTGTTACTGAGTTCTGGCATTTAATGCCCAGAAAAGTATTTCTGCAGAACATTATGACCTGACCTCTAAGCTTTTGTGACTACAATGTCATCACATCCTTTTATCTTAATAAATATCATGGTTTTACTTGATCACAATCAGCTTTGATCAAAGTCTATAGAGGTTAACCTTGAATCCAAGACAATCTGTGAGCAAAATTTCAATCAATTCCCTTGAGGCATTTATGAGAGAGCACCTTTACAAAACTGAACAGCAGAGAAACAAATTTAGGTTCAAAGAGATGCACTATGTGTTCCTCGTTAAAAATGAGTCCAGTGTCTATGGGTCAAACAAATCCATTTTGACAAAAATGACATTTTTTCTATTCAAATGAATCAACTCAGGATATTTACTCAGGTAAATGTTGGGGGAAAAAAAATAAGGTGTAAACTAGCTCAAAAGAGGGCCACAAACAGAGTGTGAGCATAATAAGGTTAAGCAATTCTTTTCTTTGAGGAATTTATGATGTCTGAATCCAAGTGTGGGAAGGGGACATCTTTATATTTCCATGTTTAAACTAAAAGAAAAAAGCATCTGCTAAATGCTGTAGAATAAACTAGAAATATCGGTGGTATTGGCTCATTAAGTTCATTTCAAAGTAAACAAGAAAAATCTTTTGAGTATCACCACCCAAAGAAAGAAAATATACGCTACACCAGAAGCTCAGCTTTCTATTAATCTACAACGTTGTGAACATATAGATCAGAACTGGATTCCCAACATAACTCTGCTCGCTTTGCGATCAGTTGTATCTGTTTTGACTGCACAGTGACTTCAGCAGTTGTCTTTGTTGAATAGACGTGCTACAAACTTTTAGGATGTCGATTGAAGTGACTTCCATGTTTCTAAAAGAGTCCACAAGGCTTAAATTTCTCTTTGCTCCAAGTCTTTGAATTCCCCTCTGCTGATACACCATCTGTGCAAAACCATATACATTGTAAGATTAATGGACATGAGCCATTGGTCGGTGGACTCCTGTTCGGGGCATTTGGGTTAGCAGTTTGGAAGGCACTATCATAGGCTTTTGACACCTGAAGTCATAAACCAAGGGTAGACTGGGCTTCAGGCACACAATGGTCACTATTTGAAACAAACTTCTTTTATCAGTCTTAGGAATCCGCCCCCTCTGACAGTTATTAGATGGTAGGCAGGTTAAAGGCACCTCCCTGTTGGCTTAATTTATCAGATAGGAAGCTATGTCCATCTTTTATACATGATTTATATAAGCAAAGTTTATTTGCATTGCAATCACATCAACAATCCGTGCATGAGAAGAAGGAACTGGAAGCTGCTTGGTGAGCGGTATGTACCTTAGTCCTATTCTTGTTATGCATCAAGACATAGTGTTCTCACTTTTGGCTAGTTTACGCAGCTTCTTCAGTTGACGTCCAAAACTGTCTATGTGAAACCATAAAGTTGCTTTTAAGAACGGTCCTTTGGGATAAAGTTTTCCTGTAAATGATTCACAGTTAACAATAATTTCGCATCTGTCTCTACCTTTCCTATGAGATATTAGTTTTAATACGTGTTTCTTCTGATACCAATGCTCATACATCTTTGGTTTGGCATTGGACTGGTTCAGCATGCATAGTGTTCCTTCCTGTAAGGAGCAGCATTGGAGAGAGATGGTTGGATCCCTAGTCCAGAGTGGCACAGAAAGCATCTGAGTTTTACAGCTTGGTTACGGTCAATTAAAAACAGTGAATTCTTGGAGCCGATTCACTACTCTTCCTGCAAAGTGTCAGGTGGTTTACAGCTGGATGGGGACTATAAAAGCAGCACAAAGTATTGAAAACTTTATGATTGGTACCTCAAAAAGTTTACAGCATAGTGAGAAGTGTTTCTGTGCTGTGGCCATCAAACCATATCCATCTTCTAAAACTGAAGGAGTTGGAACATCTTTCGGAAATGATCCGGAACGATTCTAAGATAGTTGAAATTCAACTAGGCATGGAATATATTGGAGATATCTTAAGAATAATTCATTATCTCTCTTTGTAATCAGTGACAAAGAATTTATTTGATATTAGGGGAGTTTAACAATTCTTTTGCATGCTTACAAGCTTCTTGCATGTCCTCACTGAGATCTTTGATCCCTCCTCTTTTGCAATAATCACTGTAATTCAGGTAGGAAGACTTCATCACCAAAGCTCTGGTCTTTAGATCCCTTTCACATATTCTCAGGATAAAAGTCTGACCTCTGGCTATAATCTATAATAATGATTCTTGTCTTTTTGGAAAGTGTAGTTTTAAAAGAAAACATGTAATAGGTATGTTTTTCACATGTCCAAATCACATAAATGTTGATAATTCTGAGATGTGTTGGCTGTTTAGAATAGCTGAGCTTCCACCTGACCTTACTAACAGAGATGCATTAATTTTAAAGCATTTTCAGCCTAATCATAAATATTTTTCTAACTCTAACCATATTTTGTAACATCTAGACATACCTGTGTACACTAATGCCCACTCTAATCATTAGCTTGACCTCTCCAATTTGTTGCATGGGTCTTGATTCCTTGTTGTGTTGCTCAACACTTGGCAGGATGGCATAATCCCATCCTCCACCCTTCTTCATATTTTTTAAAATTGACCAAATCAGGTGATGGTCATGAAGTCACACGAACAAAGATGGACATTGCAGCTATGTCATCACATAAGCTGCATTCCCATACAGATGAAAATTAACATGAAACATCGTGTTAAAAAGTTTAAGTTTATACAGCAAAACGTCAATGTTTCGTGATGTGGACAGTCTGATGTTTTTCTTCAGAATATTATTGAAATCTTCTTTTTCATGGTCCAAACTTTACCCCCATGGCAGTTCTAATTAATCCAGGCAATTCTGATACCAATGTCAAGCCACTAAAAAAACATTGGGCCTTGCAGCAAGACAATGAACTGAGAAACAGTTAATAAGGAGTAATATCAACAGTTGGAGTGGTCCAGCCAGAGAGGGATGTCAAAAAAGCCAAGAGCCAAGAGGCCCAAGCAAGCTTTTCATGACATGATGATCACCACAGAAGAAGATGGGTCAAAAACATCAGTGGAAACATAAACAATTAAAATAACTATTTGGTTGCTGGAAGAGCTACTAAAGGCTTCCCTAAGACCGTAATTATTTATACATAGTCTCGCCATCTTTTGTCACATTTACCATTTTTAAATCAGGGTAAACCTCTTGATCAAATAGAGAATTTGTTTTTATCAATAATTTGGTATAGGTATGGGTTATTTGTATGGATAACTGTATTACATATTTTTAAGTAGGACTAGAACAAGCATTTTAGCTATTATTGACAGGAAATGTTGGCACCATAAAATGATACTTCTAATGATGCTTCATTTTATGTTCATGTTTTTAAGCTACTTCTCGAGCTGATTAGTCTGATCCCCATTCTTTAAAACTTACTTCTAGTCTGTCATCCTTCCTACAAATTGACTTTTATGCAATCCACCTCCTCCCAATCATCATGTTTTTTCAAAACCCAGAGGACCCTCATCAGAAGTCTTTACCACCTTTGTAATATCTTCATCAAGCACCAGTGTCTAGACTACAGGGAGGTCCCATTCTACCCCCTTCATTCATTCTTGACACTGCTTTACTGAAATTATATATCAGTCTAATCGCCAAACAAAATAGTTTTAAATGTATGCACATCATATCTTCTTGCTTTCTTTATTTACCAGTGGAAATGCATGTTGACAACAATGCCATCAAGTCTTAGTTGTAAAGATCAATTACTTGATTGTTAAGGAACTAATAAATCCTGCACATCAGTGCAGTGCTCATTTTTAGAATATTTCTCCAACTTTCACCTTGGATTCAAAATATCTGTTTAGAAAGGAGGCTGGATTGACTTGCTTGGAGTCTATTTTTGTGGAAAAAGTTGGTCTTCTGCTGCAACTGACAAGTAAATGATTAAAGACAGAAAGAAATTAATGACATAAAAGGGTAGAATTAACAACCTTAGTGACATCTACCTTACCAGATAGATCCTTGTTTGTCTGCATTATGTGATTGGATTAAACTGATAAAGAGTTTCTAAAAGGTAAAGTGCTGCTGAGTCCCTGTGGGTCTTCAAATCCCTCCAGTCTCAGCTTCACCTAATGTACAGGTCTAAATCTGGAGGCAGCCTGCCTGTCCTTTTCATGAGATGCCTCTTTGTTCCGTGGAGCACTAATTCACGGAGGGGTCTTAGATTTTTCGTTCAGGTTCTGATAGGAAAAAGGACACCTTTTTCGTGGAGATGGAAAGGACACAGGAGGTCTTTCTTGAGATCCTTCCGCTGTGTGTTGGAGCCCAGTGTACAACCAGGGGAGGGAGGGGAGGGGTGTCCTTATCATCCTGTAATCCACATAATCCCCTGCTGCTGAGGGACAAGGCCTTGCCATGTGTGTGTTTGTGTGAAAGCGTGTGAGCGTGCATGAGTGTGACGTGCTGTTTACACATTCTACTTCTCTCTAGCTCAAGTAGCTCTGAGCAGAATTGACAGGGACAAATACTGAAGAGGTAAAAATAATTTTCTCCCTTTTTCTTTCCATCTTCAGATCAGCTGTTTTGTAGCTCAAAGTAACTACTGCAGAATGACAATCTTTCATATTGGTTCTTTTTATTAATTAGCTGTTGGTCAATTATTTAATTTTATTGTAACTTCTGAGAGACTTTGTACATCATTCACTTAGAGGAAATAAAAGCATGTAGATGAATGACTAAATATTTCATGCATGACCTAAACGTGACTGAAGACACAGAGCTACTTAATGCTTACAGTTAAGTGAAAAAGAAACTTACAACAGATCTGATTCATGGAATAAACGTTACAGGAAATCATCCTGCAGTCCTGCCTGCTAAAGCATTGCAACTGAGAATTGAAGATTTCTAGGTCAGGCTAATAATTGGAAAAACTGACTACAGTTGTGGTTTTTTTTTCTGTTTGACAGACCACAGTTTGTTTAATTACCCTTACAAAAAAGAATTTCCACCAGCTGCCGTTTAGCCTTTCTGCCAGGAGTAAGAAATCTGCAGTCTTGAATTGCAAGTGTGCTACCTTACTGGTTGCATGCTTAAGGTGGATTTGCAAAAGCACTGTGAACACAGAAAGGCCACTGTTGTTGCAACACTGTCTCTAGACACATTATCAATCAGAGGGCTGCCAAGTTCAACACTACCAGACTGCAGGAGTAGAGTTCAGGGAAAGGAGCATGGTTCCTATGGCCAAGCCGAATCCTATAGAAGACAGGACCCCGATGGATCCTCCAGATATTTTATGCAGCCAAACAAGAAAAGAAGAAGGGGAAAAAAAAGAAAATGGTATGATGGTGAAAATATGAGAATGCGGGAGAAACTGAGGAAGACAGTAAGCAGCATATTTTCCAAGGTTCAGTACCCCAATGCTCAAACCTCATCATCTTTTAAGAAAAAGGATGGAGTGTTTGTAAAATACACCTCTTTTTCAGAAAATGGAGCATTGATAGATGGATGCTGTGTCATTCAGTGACAGCTCTGCGTAAAATGCGGGAAAAATAAATACATTCTCCCCACCACAAAACGGTCTGGTCCTGTTTAAGAAGTATAGTCTACATCAGGATTCATGAATTGCACTGGCCCCTATTCAAGATTTTCTCATAAGATAAATATAAAAAGTCCTACAAGGCAGCCTGTTAGAAGCATTTCTTCAACTGTAGTAAAACTTCACTATCAATACCCAACACATTACCACATCATCCAATCAAGGGACACTCTCATACCCTGTTAAAACCATAAATATTTCAACAAGTTTAAGCTTTGCCAGGAGACACCTATTGGAACCATTTTCTAAATAAACAGTGTATAAAACATAAGCTCAACCAGGGACTGACCTGTTTAGTCCAAGTCCAACGTAGTGGCTAATGGCAACGTACAAATTAGGTTTAGCAGAAATTTTGTGCTTAAATTTACTAAAATGTTACATTTGCTGATACAGATCACAGTTTTAGTCACATGGTTTCTTAACTTTAATGCTCATATATAAAAGAAAAAGACATGTAGCAAAGGCAATCCATACACCAAAACCTCTGAACAAGCAGAAAACTGGCATTTGATTAGGCTGTCATGAAACCCTGAAGTGTAAGTAGGTGTTGCCAGTAGCATCTGGACAAACGAGAGTTGCAGCTTTGCAGTAGCTTGGTGGATCTCCAAGAGCTGTCTGGCAAACACAGACTGATGCACAAAAAGTGGATGGGTCATGGAAAAGCTACTTGAAGTAGGGTAATGCCAAGTAGCAGTAGCAAGATGCATGTTGATATTACTACCATATAGCCCACAACTGACACATCTGTTTTAAAAAGTGATTACATTTAAAGATATTCTGGCCAATAAGCTTTGCACTAGCATACCATTATGTTCTCAGTAGCAACTGTCAGGACTGGCATGACATTAAAAACTTACCCAATAAAAATCTGGCTCAAACCTACACTAAGTTTTTCATAAATAAGATGGGACTACAAAGGGACCATGCAGAATAAAGGTAGGAATGGTGATAAATAGGTCACCAAAACAGGCATTAATTCTGTCATGTCTACATCATTTAAGCTTTAAATGCCCTAAAATGAAACATGAAATAGTTGGCATCCAGAGAAGAGTGTTGAAAAATAATGTGACATAACTTGCTGCATATTATCATGTTCTGTTTAGGGAGACTAGCCCAACATAGATATAAGTTGTCCCAGCATGAACCTACAGTTTATGTACTTTTCCATTTACCACAACCATAATCGTTCCCAAAATATAACCAGATGTTTTTTGGTTTTTTTTGCCTGAACTTGCCATAATTTTTCTCCAAAGCTTAACATACTATATTACTATATTCTTTGCTGTAATTTCGAGATATTATAGAAACTATGAATTTTGAATCAACTAAAGAAGAATATAATGGGTTCAATGGGATGCAACTGAATACTTTCCTTTCCATCTAAATCTACAAGACCTATTGTCATATTTTATAGGAACAAGGTCAAAACACACATCCCCGCAGTCTCGTGGAATTAGTGAATGAGCTTGAAGTACTTAGCAGTGTTTCCAGTTTCAAAGAGTTACAAAATCCCCATCAGGAGGCAGGAGGGTTGGTAGTGGAATAGCATGCATGACAGTTTTCTTCAAAACTGGAGTTCAGCCTCCATATTCATGCTTTGTTTTTCACTTGGTTTTAACTTTTGCTTTTATTTATTTTTTAACTCCAAAACATTACTTGACTTTACAAACTAAGGTTTAGAAAAACATTATGGCTGCTATCTAAACAAGATTTTCTTGCAAAGGCTAACACATGCTAAAATACTAGTTTGAAAGTTCCCTACATCATCATGTACAGCCATTTTACCAGGATTCCGGGACTTGGTAGAGCAGAAGGTAGCGTTCTAGCAACAGATTTCAAGAAACCTGAAAAGTATCATGAAACAGTACATTTCTACATTCTTTTGTGAAATGTTGAAATTGGCACAAAGTTTAGTGTCTAAAGCCTCGTTTCCACCAACGGGTGCGGGTTGGAACGGTTAGGGTGCGGATCTGGTTTGTAAACTGTAACTCCGTTGCGTTTCCACAGCCATTCGTAACCTTACCTGAGAGGCGGACTATCAGCCAGATAGTGATAGATTCCTCGGCTACGTAATAATGACACCATTGCAGCGCCTTCCTTAAAGTAGAACCAAAACAGACTCAGAAACAAAAGAGGAGAATAGCACTCATCCAACAGTTCTTTCTTCTTGGTGGTGCTTCGTTACGCCATTTTAAACAGAGATTTAATCAACAAAAATAAAATATGTTGCTCAGGTCGCATGTGAAGTAACGTTTTTTCTCAACCAATCAATGGATTGCAGTGTGTCAAGCTTCACCTTTTAAGGTCAGGTCGGTTAGATTGGTACCCCAACGAAAGGGTAACAAAAAAGTAGGACGAGTCAGATATTATGGTACCCATCCCAGTTTTCGCATGTGGAAACACCTAAAAACTGCATCCCGCCCCCGTTGGTGGAAACGGGGCTTAAATCCAACCACTGAATTCGATCAAACAGGAAGTGAAACTTAAAATAAACAATGAATTTAAAAATATATATTCCCAAACTATTCATAAACAGTTTAATGTTTAGGCATCTTGTGACTTTGCTCTTCTTCACCTCCAGTGAGGGTATTGTTGATTGTTCATAAACACTTCAGGAATCTATTGTTGATGTCGGCTGCTGTGAAAAGACGCCTTGTACATACAGTATCTTTGACAGGCATCAACATTTGATGCCTAGGTGTGCGAATTGATTAGTAAAAGTAGCAACTGATACTTTTACAATCTGCAGATAGCTGTGTTAGCTTCCCTCTAATATCAACATCAAATTATATGTTTTATTTTACTTTTTAGTTACACTGGTCCAACACTTTTGCTCAAACTGAAAAAATGACTAAATGGACAGTCAAACTTTTTGTACTGCTAATCTCGGTCTCCAAAGGATGAGTCCTAATAACTTTTACACCATGTTATCTATTGCTAAACATCTAAAATGAAGATTGAATGAATTGAATGTCATTGCGTCGTGATTAATTGCTTGCAGATCCCATACATTTTTTAATCTGAGCAAGGACATCAGCCGCAGCTGTACTTTTATTTAGTGCAAATCAAGAAATGTTAGCATGCTAGAACGCTAAATTGAAGTTTAACATGATAGAGGACATCAACATATTGCTGCTAGTAGGTTTGTTTACTCAACTGTTATTTTCATACCAGTAAATACATTTTTTTCTACTGTGTTTTGGGCCATAAGGGACTTTTGATTTCCATGACAAAATTAGCTACCACTGCTATATTATTCTGTCGTGCTGAGACTGAGACCTAAGATTGGCCCTTTCTTGCCTCAATCTTCTATTAGTCACTGGGTTTTTGAAAGGGTGTATTTTCAAATCCTTCCAGGTTCAGGCGAAGGTGAAAGCAATTAGCTACTGGGGGAAAAAGAAAAAGACAGAAAATGCATTGTGTTGATCTGAAATCTGATATCTTTTCTTTTTTAAACTGGCTGCTGACTAATTTTACCCCATGTGGAAATACTTTCATAACCAAACCATTTATAATTTAAAAACTGCATGAGTCAGAATGACTATCAGGTGTTGGAGATTTTTTTTTTTCTTTTTGGTAGGGATAGGACTTTCACTGAAGATATTTAGGCCAAATTGGTTAAATGCTTGCTAAATAAATTTGAAATGTCTGCTCACAACCTTAAGCTCTGCAGATGCTGGTGTCTAACACATAGATTGAGACAATTCTGAGAAACTGTCTACTGGCCTAACATTGCATCTAAGTAAGCATATATCCAGTTGTAGCAGACTGTGCTGCTCTGGGCTGTGTTTTATCTTAAAGGGAACATTTTGAGATTTAAATCCTGTTTTCTTTTGGGTAGTTTTTCCTTTTGTGGTGGAAAAAAAACAACAAATAAACAAAAACAACTTTAATGCAACATTTAGTTTCCCTCCTTTTTCTGACAGTTATTCAGCCAAATTCCACTTAAAGCTCTTTCTGTGAGGGTAAACTTGTGATTCGCTACCAACAATTGATAATTAACGTTATTCCATATTTAATCTAACTTTCCCTGTTCAGCCAAAACAGTGTGAGAAGAGCATTAAAACAAATGGACATGGATAAATCTAAACATAATACATCGGAAGAGGAATGAATGAAGAGACATTAATGCAGGGAAAGTCAAGACAAGATGCCAAACTGGTTGCTGTTTTATTTATGAGCCCTCTGGAGGTGGAGAGCTCTGGGACACATGGAGCCAAACCTTATGAATAAATAAAAAGGTGCACTTACTGAAATAAAAGCCTCTTTCCCCACAGACAAACTGCAGCGTGTCGACCAGCTCCGCCCCGCACAGGGTCTCAAGGCCCGCCCCTGTTGCCGTCGGAGTCAGGGTGAGGACGCACAGCAGTAGTGAAAGGGTGTGGCTACAGGAGATACAGCACATCGCACCCTGCACGCACGGAGAGAGGGAGAACTTTAACATGTTTACTGCCGGGCACAGAGCATCACCAGACATGGGTTTTATTTGATTAACGAAAGTTGCTCAAACAGGGGGTTGAAACCTATTAGTTGGCGTTGCTTTTGTAGGGCATTCACACTTCTAAAAGGAAAGAAACATAACGTTGCAGGGTTTTGGAGATGTGGAGGAAAATGCATTAAATCCAAACTTTTACTTTGTGCCAAAATCACTCATACAGGAGCCTGACCAACCCTGATGCTCCTGTGCGCAACCGAGCAGAGCGCGGATTGAAAACACACTTTCCCCTTCTTATCATCATCATCAGCAAGTTAACTACAATCCATATTATTCAACACCATTCATCCATCATTTATATCATTAGTAATCACTTCAGCGGTTCTCTTGCGCCAAAGGCTGTCAGCGCATTATTACGCACAAAAAGTACTTCAGAATTCAGAAATAAAAAGATGGAAAAATAGAGACAAATCTGCCAGTGGTTCTTTCCTATCCAAAACTGTGAGATGGAAAAGGGCTCTCCCGCCAAAGCCTGCGGAGGAAGCTGACTGGGCCAAATGTTCACAATAAAGAGAATAAATATAGGACATTATTCATCCACATCTCAAGCGTACAGCCCCGACAACCTGGATCATTTCACGTTAAGCCCTCTTCTCTCTTAACCCCACTGCATCAGGTTAGATATTCAGCACTTAATAATGCAGACTCAGTAGTAATTACTCTGAAAGAGCAAAGCTGCATTAGAGCTTTCTGGTGAAAAAGGAGCGCAGGGCGCACAGAGGCGGTGAGGATGAAAACCCCATTTATCACTGCACCATTCCAACAAAGACCTCAAAAGAGAAAAGAAAAGTCAATTTAATTAAAAAACAATCTGTTATGGGATCATGAAAGAAAAGGAAATCAACGAGATATGAGGAGAAATTTAAACTAAATGAAGAACACAAATAAGCATAAATCAACATTTATCAGTTAACTGTAAAAAATAACTAAGCAGCATAAATCTCCTTTGAATGTTTCGGGTTAAACTCAGTAAGGATGCTCAGTGCAAATTGTTGAGCAAGTGAAGAACCAAGGTGATAATCTATAGTGTCAAAGAAATCAGGTAAGTTACCTTGAAGACATCACATAAATGCCACTGAGAGGAATGAGCGCTAGACATCCCCACGGGTCTCCACAACACAAAGCCCGGCGAAAATGAACTTGTTTGAAGTCATTAAAAACGGGGAGAAAGAGGATGAGATGCGGGCAATGTCACATCTCAATATTCCGACTTTGTTCCATTGCGCAGGCTCGTTTTGGAGAAGTGAGATTTAGCGAACAGGAGACGGATTTAGAGAGAAAATCCCTCACATTTATCTACATTACACAGACATTTTCAACAGGAAACAGCTGGGGCAGCATTTGCCTCCTACTCGTCCTAAGTTATTCATTAAGGATTTTGGGCACATAGTCAAATAACGTCATTTCTTTTTTTTCTTTTTTTCCCCTCCCTCCCTCTCTGAACGGGATTGAATTTTGATTTCTCTCAGACTTGGTTAGTAGTTCACATCAAGATAGAAAAAAGCGGTGCTGCCCCACCAGCAGCAGCTCACACAACACAATTTTATCCCCTGAAAACCCATAAGTGAGAAGTTAAAGAGAAGCTGGAGGTTACAATATGACTCCCGAGTTTGCGTAATTTGGCGCCGCGTAATTCGACAGCGAGAATATCCAAAGTCTGATCTAATTAACGTTAAACTAAATCATTAAAAACACTTTTCCACTTAGTCACCACAGTGCCTCTAGCTTGAATACCCAATAAAAAGCAAAATGGGAAGAGCTTAATACATGTGAGATTGAGAAATAATGGAAAAATTAGGCATTTTTATTGCAACAAAGAGCAAAGAGCATAAGTGAAATCCTATTTCTAAACTTTATGCCACTGTGCAGGGATTTGCTGCTTTTCTGCACACTGCTGATGTAAATGACTGTAGAAATCCTGCCTTTTTTTTCATTTTCAGTCAAGTTAAATGGTCTACAAACATCTGATGCTTCTAAGAAATAAAAAACAAGATGCAGTGTATACAAAAGGTTTTTTTTTTTATCTAATTTGAGCCATCTGGTTGTGGCAACGTTCTGCTTTATGTTGAACAAATTATAGCACCTTGAAAAGGACCACCTGCTGTCATCTTGTTAAAGTAAGGTGCCCACTGTATCACAGAAAAGGAAAACACACACACACAGATAGAGAGAGAGAGAGAGAGAGAGAGAGAGAGAGAGAGAGAGAAGCTTCACACAAGAGGAGGGCTTAAAGGGAGCTGTTTTCACCAGGAATGGGATATCAACACTGATCCAGTCACTAAACATGAGATCAGTGCTGTGACCCAATCATAAAACAGGACACCGGCTTGCGTCCCAGCATGCACGGTCAGCATTTGTGAGCGCGTCACAAGCATGGTGGGATCCAAAAGGAGACCAAGACTAAAGACACGCAACATGTTAGGTTTGATGTGGGAGGTGGGGGGCATGATCAAATGTCCTTGAACAACAAGCAACTTGGATCAGGCCTTATCATATGTCCATATAATACACTTTCATTCACTGATTGGTTGAAGGAAACAACTTGTAGAGATTTAGATATATAAAAAGCACTTGTAGGAATTAAGAAAACATTAAAGTTCAATATACCCATCACACTCAAGGAATATTGAAGTTATGACCTCCGCCTCATCAAAAGAAATCTTTCAGTGAAGTACACCTTGGAAAGATGTTCCAGGTGCAGCTCATATACTCTCAGAAAAAAGTAACAAATTGTACCTGTAGGGGTACAAGGGACACTGGGATGGTACCTTCAAAAGATTTTGCTGTCCTACCCTCCACCATGGGTATTTATTTGTACTCTTGTAGTTTGTACTTTATAAAGACCAATATTGTACCTCTGAGAGTCATCTTGTATCATAACAATACTGGTCTGTACAACAGAAATATCTTTGAGTGTAATACCTCAGTGACAATCCTTTGTACCCCTAAAGTAGAGGTGTCCATTTCCGGTCCTTGAGGGCCACAGTCCTGCAGGTTTTAGATGTCTCCCTGATCCAACACATCTGATTCAAATTAAATGGCTCTCCTCAACAAGTTGTTGTCAAGTTCTGCCCAAACATGTTGACCCACCAAATCCTGCAGGACAGTGCAACTGGAGCATACCTCCAGAAATTAGGAGGGTTGCATTGAGCAATATAGCCACACAAACCACCAAAATCTGCTGCACTGCCTCTTTTTATGATGAACATTTTCATCGTCTTCTCCATTGTCACCATGTTTCAGACTTCAGAGGTGAACTCTGATGTCTGCAGTTCCCTTTAGTGGATGTATGGCTTAGCAGCCATGCCAGCGTGAAGGACGCATAGGAATATGTAACGTTTGACAATATTTGCCACTGTCGTACCTATTTACATACATAGTTTTGTTAGCTTTAGCAGACATTTAGTACAAGGTGTGATATCCTTTTTTCCTTTTTGTATTCATTCATATTTTTGAGCAAAGTCCTCCTCAAGTTTATCAAGGTCTGGTTTAATGTGTAAAAGAGTTTACTCTCTTCTTCTTTAGAATGTAGCTAAACATGAACAATAATAAAAAAAAAAAAAAAAAACTGTTTAAAGTTGGGAGCTTTGATTTGAGCTTTGCTGCTGTTGTGTAAAAACCTTATTTTAAACTCTTCTTATTTGACATTTTGGAAGTAATTTCCAGTTCTTACATACAAGAAATCAATTTTTAGCATCACAAAATTCTCATTTTCAGATTACCAGTGCTTTCAGTAACACATCTGCATTCAAAATTTCTGCTTCTTCCTTTAAAACTTAAAATTTAAATCCTGACTGTAGATTTTTTTGTGACAGATTTATCTCTTCAGGGCTGCAGCATCTCTGGTTGCCCTTCCCTGGTGGATTGCATCACCGTCAGGAGCTGCTGATACAACATGGAATATGATAATAATGCTCCTCCAATCAGAAGGACAAAGCTGCTTTCAGATGACCTTGCTAGCTAGCATCAGATCAGGGACGTGGGTGTTCACTTATACCCATAAGCCTCTCAGTCAGTAACTGATTTTAAAAGTTAAATTTTCATCTTTCGCTCCTGGCTGACATAAAAACCAAACCACACATAATATAGCGTGTAAATGCTCCATCACAGATTTTCCTGTTATCACTGTAGCTGTGGTCTGGCAATACTGGTGATGGGCTTGTGCAGTACATCTGCTGATGCAGTAGTGGGAAGAAGGAGAAGAGGAAGGGGGGGAAGTGTGGGAGGGGAGGCTGACCTTCCCTTGCTCTGCGTCTATAATACCCAGTTCTCCGAACTGCCTCGGTGCCAAGTTTCTCTCTCTTTTCCCCTGCTCCTTCTCTTTTCTCTTTGAGTGCAAGACTTTTGAACCTCCTCATTGCCCCCCCCCCCCCCCCCAGCCTTGTCTACAGAGACATCCACCTCAGTGAACTCATTGACCAGGAAAAGGCTTGTTTTCACTCCCTTCTAGTGCGAAAAGGAGACAGTGTTCTTCTATGGAAGTGTTTTTATTCAATAGCATATCTGAAAAGAGAATTAAAGAGAAAAACAAAGTCACTATTTGCAACACATTCCTTTTATTTCTTTTATTTATACACAACAGATATGCCGTTTCCTGTCTTGCTCAAAGAGTTAAACTTACACAGAAAAGGATTCTTGGTTCCAGAGTTGCATCTCTTCATTTGGAGCAGTGTCAACACAAAGTAGTATGAAAAGGCTTGCCTTGTTTTTTTTTTTTGCAGCGTTAACAGCATCCCAGTGGGTCTGTCAGGCCAAACAAGCGTCCGAGTCAGAGACATCCACACAGATAGCAGAGCAGAATGCAAAGGAATGGATGAAAGTAAAACGAACAGAGGATGAGCAAAGAACTTAAGCTTTTGGTTTTTGCAAAACCAGCATGAACTCTGCAGCAGAAGGCAGGATGGTGGTGATGGAAGGGGGGGTACAGGGCTGGTACCTAAGATGGGAGGGAAAGTAGGAGGCTGGGGATATGTTTGAGCACACACAAACAGGTTCACTTAAGGACACACACACACATGCAAGCGTATGCACTCGTACACACTTGATTAGGAGAGCAATCCTTCTCTATTCTGTTGATTAGTCTGAGGGTTTTTCCAGCTCAGTGGTTTCTCTGTTACATTTCCTCTTTTATCCATTGACTAAAACAAAACCAGCTCTGCAAAAACAATGAAAGTAGGGTATCTATTGCAAGAGGTAATTTCAGACTTTTTAATGTGTATTACTTTCCCAAGCTCAGTGGTTAAACAGGGTGTGGTGTTTGAGTTTCTGTGTGGCACCGACATCCATGCCTTCAGAGCAGATATTGTTATCGAAGCCCTCCGCTGTGCCATAGGCCGTTCATATGGAAGAAATAAAAAGGTGCGTCATGGAGCGAAAGCAAGCTTGTTTTGATATGCTATTTTTCCGTAGTAACATGCAGGGGTCACAGGATTTTGGCAAAGAAGGGCCAGGAAATTCTGTGGTGCCTGTTGATGATCAAAACTTACTTTTCAAGAAACAAAAAGAAGAAGAAGAAGAAGAAAAAAAAACCCTCAGGGATGTTTTAACTGTTTGTGGCAGGATTTTCAACAAGCTAAACTTTTGGGCTGTACCACCCCATTTACTGTTGATGAAAACAAAATTGGTGTGGACTGGAGCTAATGAGATTGAATGAGCTGAACATACAACAAGAAGGTCGACAAAAGGACTTTGACAGTGATTTAGCTATGTTGCCTAGAACTGATCAGCACTTAATTGCTGTATAATCAATGTGCAGGACATAAGTAAAAACAGTGTTTACATCCTGTTTTCTTTTTAATTCGAGGTAAACTTTGAACTGTTTTATATAAAATGTTTCAGAGCAATGAGAATATATGACGATTTTTTGGGGCTCGTCCTTCATCTACAGCTTACTGTGCAGGTAAAAACTGCAGATTTCCAAGAAGCACGGTTTTCAGCAAACAACAGTGTGTCTTGAAACACCTCCTTTATATACAAGCTTTTTCCCCTCTTTAAAGCATCACTAAGAAATATGTTTGCATTAGTGGAGAGAGACACATTCAGTCTCCAGAGATGTCAAATGACTGATTGCTGACATGGTGTGCAAGGTTGCAAGTTGGAGGCATCTCAGAAACTATGCATAACAAGAAAGCAGTCTGAGTTTGGAGGACAAGCCAATGGATTTGGCTTTTTGTTGTCTTCCTTAAGCCATTCATGAAGATTCATTTGGGGGGATTATTTGCTGCTGGTAGAGACCAATACAGTAGGAAAATAAAATTTGATTTGAGTTCAGCAAGTCAATAAAATACTTTTGGGCTCAATTTATTCTCAACCAGCTTGAAAAAATAAAGCTGCTAAAGTGCTAAATGATAACCAACTTTTGGCCTCCTTTTAAGGCGATGGGAGCATGAACACATAAACATGTCAGTCCGATTATTATTTTTTTTTTTTTGTAAGTTGGACCAAGGCGTCATTTTTGTGTCTTGTGTTTTTAATCGTTCTCAAATGTCCCTGTCTATAAACTCCCTATGCATGCTTTACATTGGCATGGTTCTTAGGCAATACATCCACTAGAGGGCAGCGTAGAAGGTTTTTTATTTCCAAGTTTTAACATCAGTCTCAGACAACAGTGAACATTAGCAACATCGTAGTTATGTTCGTAGTTCTGTACACATTCACACAGTGTCTCTTAAATTCTTTTTTAGCGATATTTGTTTTCTTCTTTGTTCCTTTCGCTGGTTGCACATGTACTTGGCAACACTGCCCCCATGGTTTCCAGGAATACTGCTCTGTTTGCTGCATCCACAAGCTCTCTGACAACAGACTAAAATACACATGAAATGAATGGAGAGGATGGATAGAAAGCTCCATCCATATGCGTATTTAATGTTGAGCAGAAATGAGCCCCAGCACTGTAAGATAAGCAGGAAGTCCTTCCTGTAGATGTTCAATTGGACTCAAAATGGCCAAAAAACCCAAAAGGGGGGTGGGGGGGGGCGGGGGGTGGAGGTTGTATTACCATCCATAGTAGCAGATTTGGACACAGTCTGGTCAGTAAACTGTTTGTATACCAAGATAATGACAGCAGTCTTAATAAGTGAATAATAACACTTTGGCAACATCTTAAGATCAACCAAGATGAGCCTTTATAGAGCTGCAGGTGCAACACATGACACTCACTTGGGTCCTTCTTTGTAGAGTGTTGATAATATTTTTGTTACAGACCTGTTGTGGTGTGCAAACATTTCCTTTGTATTAAAAAAAAATCTGGAATGTTCCACAGTCAGAAAGAAAACACTAAACTATTAGATGAACAATAGCGACAGTCATTACAGCTTTAATCTGGTCTCCCAGACAACAGCTCAATATCCAAAATAGGTTTGGGTTTTAGTGATAGTGCAGTGATTTGCCTGAAATGTGCTGCCTCATGCTGCATGGAGCTGAATGAGGATCTCCAAGAGATACCTCAAGGCACACAGGATCTGTGCTGTTTACTTATCCCGTGAAGAGCAACGGTTGTGAGGGTAAAGACCCGGCGCCCCCTGGCTCTCTCCTGCTGGATGGAGAGTGGGTGCGGTGCTCCTCTCTACTCACCACCTGGCACCAGGAAGGCTATGTCTAAGAAAGAGACCTGCCAGGCCTCAATTATGGTGGTGGTGGTGGGGGGGGATTAATCCAAGACACACTGAAGCAATTACAGCTCGATATAAATCAATATGCTTTGGGTTAAAAAGCGATCAGCTCAACACTCTGGAGAGACTCTGTGAGTCTTTGATTCTTCTTAGAGATGGGAGCAGTTTCTCTGGAAATCAGGGATGTTTCCGCAGTTGCAACTGTCACCTAGGCTGCGCCAAAAAACAAAACAGGTGAAAAATACTGAGCATAAATATTGACTTGCGGTGACCTGACCTGTGTACACAAGTTGTGAAATTGTTACATAAATGGAAAAGCTGCACAAACACACAAGCTTCCATGTAAAGTCTTTCTGTGCAATCCCTTCTGTGTTTTGTTGAGAACTGATAGAACGATGTTAATGAAGGAGAATCACAGAATTATATATCAGAATGCTTGTACAATCCAAATCCTCCTACAAAAGTTGTAACAGCCAAAGGTTACAACGCCAACCTACAGCCCTGACCATCATCTTCTCTACTGTACCGCCATCTAGTGGCCAAAGATTAAGACACAGCAAGCACACATGCTGTTTGAGTGTGTGCACAAGTTTGGATGTATTTGAGAGTACAGAAGAAAACTAAGCATGTCAAACCATCAGTTTGGCTGATTTATTTCATAAGCTAAATTATTTGACATTTTTGTCAGATGCGGGCAACAGAAAGGCCACTTTATTTTCCATGTTGTGTGGATCCAGCATCCATGATTTCTAAGTTTTAAATAAACCACATGAAACCAATTTCCACTTCTTATTTTAATGCCCAATAACCTGAAGTTCACAACATTGGATTTGAACCTTATTTTTGTCCAAAGGGATTTATCTGGATTCTTCTGCACTTTTAATGATTGAGGGTTTTTCTGCTGTTGCCTCGCAGCCCTTAGGAATGTTACTCCTCCTGTCTCTGCTTCCCAAAGACTACATCGCTTTGGAAGAGCCTTTTATGCTACGCCTTGTTACCCATCTGTTGATGATTAACCTGATTAGTTCAGACAAGTCACAGCAGGTGTTTAAATGAGACGTTTTGGCTTTTGTTGTTCCTTTCCAACTGATTCAAAAAAGATTGATAACAAACTGAAACTTGATCTGCACTCATTTCACTGGCTTTGTCGGCTGCACATCCACAATGAGAATCTCCTGTTCCATCACATCCCAAAACTGCTCTATTGCATTCATCACCAGCGCTAGTCCTCAACGGACATGGCCCTGCAGGTTTTAAATGCTTCCCTGTTGCAACACACCTGACTGTAATGAGTCATTAACAGGGTTGTGCAAAACTTAACAAGGTCACCAGCTGCACTATTCAACCCTCTCTGCCTTTAATTTCCTAATTTAATTGAATGTGTGAATAATTTTGCTTGTGACAAAATTAATTTCCACACCACTTTTTTTTATTAATTATTGGCTGAGTAGAAATGAATCATCAGTAAAAAGAGATGAAATGCATGGTTCCCATGGCAACATTAAGCAGTACAAAGGCTTATTGAAAGAAAGTGTTTATTATTCTCCGTCTTTATTCTTCTGGTAAATGAGTTGTTTTTAAGGGCCTGAATAAAATTTCTCTTTTACTAACAAGGAATATAATTCAGATCTTTGACACAAAAATCTTTCAAAAAAAAAAAAGTTCTGTAAACAGTAAACAAGTTAATGATCGTTTTCAGTGAAAACTGT
Organism: Melanotaenia boesemani; assembly: GCF_017639745.1. Lineage (NCBI taxonomy): Eukaryota > Metazoa > Chordata > Actinopteri > Atheriniformes > Melanotaeniidae > Melanotaenia > Melanotaenia boesemani. The sequence goes on from NC_055704.1 coordinate 10,792,148, forward strand.
GCCTTTTGACTGGTGTCATTAAATACTTTGCCCCGCCCACTTACAACAGCAAGTGATTCTTTTTTTCACACTGTGGGGTCCTTCTCAATAATTAACCCATACACTTGAAAGTGGATCTCCACCCTTTCATGATACCACAGTACAAAACATAAGTTTCTCAAAGTTTTGGCAAACGTATCCATGGCTAATTTTGGTTCAACACCATGAAATAGGAAGTCCTTGTACCCATTGAACTTCACCAAACATGGCATGACTGGTTTTGTTGGTCAAATTATACACAATGCTGTGGCAGAGCAGGGAATTACATGTCAAAATAAAAGCACAAATACAATAAGCTGGAAATCACTGTCAGTCAATATAAAAGAGTCAGGCTGAAATGTCAATATTCTCTAATTGCCATAGCCCTGTCCACTGCCACCAAGAAGCCCCGTATATTTCACCCTGATTTACCTGTACAAGCCTAATCAAATGTTCCCTTCATCTGTGGTTCAAATATGACTGAAATCCTGACCACATCTAGATGTCCTAATTTTGTCACCACACCAGTCCCATGCCCTGCTAAAATGAGGTTTCTTATTTTGAAGCCTAAATGACATGCAGAAGATAATTCCTAGACCGTCAGATGTCACTCACTCTCATGATTTCAACGAGATTATGACATTCACACAAACTGAAATGTTTTCACTGTGGCAGAAGCTTTAAACATATATTGCTACACACCCCAGGTGAGAGTGCCGTGGCAGGAAGGTCGCCGTTGCTGCATAGGCCGAAGGTGGGAGGGCCTCAAAACTTAACATACCAAACTGAGACAATTTTTTACTTTGTAGTACACCCCACAAACAAACAGAGCTTTCTACTGAAACTCTACTTTAACTGCATCCGTAAAAGACGATTTGATTTTCACGTTATGAGTTTGTGAGTGTTCCCAGAGGGCTTTCTTCTGGAGGAATGCCAAGCCACACTCCTCACATGTGTGGCTCTTTGGCTTCCCGGCATGAGTCCGCCTGTGTTTCTTCAGGTGATTTGACAACCTGAAGCCTTTGTCGCATATGTCACATTTAAATGGCTTCTCACCTGTGTGGATACGCACATGCGACTTCAAGTAACCCGACAGGATGAAGGCTTTGCCGCACACCTCGCACTTGTACGGCCGCTCTCCGGTGTGGTATCTGTTGTGACGCCGGAGTTCGTTGGCGGTGAGGAAAGTCTTACCACACACTGTGCACTGGTGAGGCCTCTCGCCCGTGTGGATGAGTTCGTGCCTCTTCAGCGACGGTTCCTTCATGAATTGTTTCCCGCAGGTGTTGCACGGATATCTGACCCCGATGTGGATCTGCTCCACGTGATTTGTGAGCTGCAGCTTGGTGCGGTAAGCCATGTCGCAATGCGTGCAGGCCCACGGTCTCTCTTCTGAGTGGGTTCCCATGTGGACCGCGAGCTCAGAGGCCGAGCGGTAGCACTTTCCACACTGCCAGCACAGGAAGGGCTTCTCCCCGGTGTGTTTCCGCTGATGAACCGTCAAACAGTTGGAGGACCTGAACTTCTCTGGGCACATGTCACAAACATAAGGAAACTCTCCTTTGTGGATTCTCTGGTGGATGGCGAGGTAGGACAGCTGGACGAAGGTTTTATCACACTGAGGACAAGGAAAAGGGCCGGTGAAGTTGTGCTGCTTCTCATAATGCTCCCTCAAGCGTCTTAACAAGGTGAAAGTCTTGTCGCACATCGTGCACTGCATCGGCCGGTGCATCAGCTTGTGCCTCTCGAAAGCCGGCTCATTTGCGAGAATCTTCCCGCACTCCTTGCAGTACAGCGGATCGTGAATCCTCTGGTGCACTTTGAGCATCGTCATGGTCTTGAATTCTTTCCCGCAGTCGTTGCATTTCATGACATCCCTTAATTCTACTTTACAAACATTCTCTTGGTGCTCCTTCAAGGCTGACGGGTACTCGAAGTGTTTCCCGCAGTTCGAGCACCACACGGGGATCTTCACCTGTTGGTATTCGGTGTCGTTCGCTTCGCTCTGACTGGGCCCTGCTCTTGTCTCTCTTTTCAAAAAGAAAGGGCCATTTTTCTTGTGACAAACTGCATAAATCTGGTGCTTTTTCAGGCCGTGCATGTGCTTAAAATGCTTGTTACAGTGGATGCAGTGATACGGCCGGTCATCTGTGTGGCACTGTACATGCCTGTTCAGTGTTTTGATGCTGTCAAACACCTTGCGACAGACTGGACACACCTTCAGGGCCTTTTTTGTGACATTTAAAGCAGGTGCAGACAGGTTTTCCTCAGAAGTGGCTGCAGGTGCTTCTGAGTTACTTTCCTTTACCTCTTGTCCAGCACCGTCACCACAGTTCTGAGCATCAACATCAGCCAGAATCTCCTCCAGAGTCTTGCTTTGCTCCTCCCTGATGCCCTCATGACCATGAATGCTCTGATGCTTCTTTAATGTGTGCTTATACTTGAAGCCTTTCTCACATGTGACACAGATAAAGGGACGCTCTTCGGAGTGAGATCGCAAATGTTTTGCAAGGTCTGCAGTACAGGGAAGAACCCTTCTGCAGATGGGACAGATTTTACCTTCTACTGACACCTCTGGAGGAGGTTGAGGGTTTGAAAGTGGCGCTTCTTTCCTCTTGGGCCTTTTTTGATCCCTGCTTTTACAAATCTCCTTCTCATGTCTCTTTAAAACGTAAGGATTTTTGAATTTCTTCTCGCAGAATGAACACTTGTAGGGGCGGTCCTCTGAATGGGACTTCATGTGTCGCTCCATGTCGACTTGCCGAGCAAAATACTTCCCACACAGATAACAGTTTTTATTTTCTAACGTTTCAGATGTGCTGGGATCCACTGAATCGTCGTCTTTGACGCTTTTGCTCATCTCTCCTTTTTTGTGAACACGCATGGTGTGTCGGATCAAGTCATAATTGTCTCTGAATCGTTTGTCACAGCTGCTGCACTTATACTTGAGGTCCCGGTTTGTGTCGTGAATCTCTTGGTGCCGCCTCATGGCTGCAGCTCGTAGGAAGGTCTTATTGCACACAGGACATGTTTTATTGCTGGAGTACTTTTTTCGTTGCCTCTTCAAAGTTGCAGAGTCACTCTTTTCCTTTGAAGCATTTCTCTTCAGTTGGAGCCTCTTGCTTTGCTTTAGTGGCTGAAAAGCTGCAGGTTTTAAGGCATCACCCAAATCCTCATGTGTCGCTTCTCCAGATGTTTCATCCATATTTGTGTCAGTTTCTTCGTGACCTTCAGGATCAACCAGACAGGACGGCTGCTCTATCTGTGTGTAGTCCAAGAGTGTCACAATTTCGCCATCCATTTTCACAGACTCACAGCCTTGCATCTGCTCGGCTGAAGACTGTAACTGCATTTGGTCTGGATGGATCACCACCTTCTCCAGCTGAGGAAGAGACAATGAAGAGAGGATGCAGTTCCCGAAGGAGGATGGAATGGTCTGAGTTTCATCTGTGAAGAGATGAGAATAAGAATAATATGTTTTACTTCCTGCTTAGATTTAAAAAAATTATGTGTTTCATCCCTCCAGATTCTGAATAGTCAGTGTAACACCTGGTGGAGATGCAAAGGTACACTTAATGAAATAATGATGAGTGTAATTCCTTATTAATACTGGAAGGAAACTCTCCCCTTGTTTGCCTTGCTGTGGGCAGATCAGCCCTGTTTGATATAAACTGTCAAATCAGATTTGATTTGATTTGATTTTCACTTTGTAGTCAAAGCAGAACGACAACTTTGTCACCATCATCCCTCATAGGACATGGTATGTCCATGTAGTTCCTGGCAATAAACAGCTTCAGGGACTGAAACTCCTCTCCAGCCACTGTTGCCAACTCCTCAGTAAGAAAAGTAGCTAAAAGTCGCTAATTAGCATAATCAGCCTAGTACATATAGTTGTAATCGATGCTGCCATAAAGAGTGATGTATGTTTAGAACAGCTAAATAACTAAAATAAATAACTAAAATAAAATAATAATTCTGTCAATATTTTGTTTATTATTTAGTTCAGTTTTTTTAAGTGTTTTGTTTTTTAATTAGGAGTCTGCAACATGTCACAACACCTTCAACTTTTTAAATATTTGTGTCCACACTCTTCATTAATAGGCATTACTCTGACGGTAAGCCAGCGCAGGATCCTCCAGAAGCATCTTTGAACGTTTCATTTTCAGCCTGGTTATGAAACAGAGGTGAACATCATCGGCTCTGAATACAGCTGGGGGCTGCCCTGTGTACGGGGAAGGGGCTGAGTAGCACCCGCTCTTCATTGGGAAGAGTAAACTACGTTCATTCACGTCAGTCTCCAAAAGTCTCCAAAAATACCAGAAAAAGTTGTTAGATTTGTCGTTAGTCGCATTTTTTTTTTAAAGTCGCTAGAGGGGTCTGAAAACTCCCTAAATATAGCAACAAAGTAACTAAGTTGGCACTGAGTAATAATAAAGTCCCGCCCAAGACCCATCTCTTGTCACACATTAGCCAATCACAGTGGTTGTTTGTCGCAGCTCACATGCACATTGGCTGTCGTCTTCTTCGTTGGTGTTCGTATCCTTTTCTCGTATTAAAGTTAGTTTGAGTCTGCAAACCAGCAGCTAATTTGTGCATTGCTGTGAACCACTGGGCTGAAGAGGGGAGCGGAAGTTTGTTAGCGACAAAATAAACTCAGTTATAACTACTACAAGAAAAAGACCGGCAAATGTATTGGTCGCCATCGCGCAAGTAGATGAAAAATTCACTCGCACTGTCTCACATTTTAGTTGCAAAATGCAACCATTTGGTCGCAGTCTGGACCCCTGAGCCAGACAGCTGCATTTATCTAAAATGATAAAGAATGTAAACAATTCTGGCACTCTGTTTGTTATGAATGAAAAACTTACAGATAAGCCCAGAGCCTTCCAGGCTGGAAAACTGGGTTGGACTTTCTGGAGATGTCCTTAACTGGTTCAGATCCTATTTAGAAGGCCGGAGTTATTTTGTCATGATCCACAGCTATGAATCTGAGCGAGTGGCCATGACTTGTGGAGTCTCCCAGAGGTCATTCCTTGGACCTCTAGTGGACCTCTGTTCAACTCGTATATGCTCCAATTGGGTCAAATATTACAAAAAAAGTTATGCAGATGATACACAACTTTATGTGTCTCTGACACCAGATGACTGCAGCCCAATAGACTTATTGTGTCAGTGTCTGGAGCAAATAAACACCTGGATGAGGGAGAATTTTCTACAATTAAATGAAGATAAACTGAAATCATTCTGTTTGGTAGCAAAAAAAGAAGAGGGTCAGCATTGGTAAACACCTGGAGACTCAGGCTATTAAAGTCACCGACCAAGTTCGTAACTTTGGAGTATTGATAGACTCAGACCTGTATTTCAGCAGCCACATCAAAGCTGTCACTAAGAAGCTTTTTACCAGCTCAGAAACATCAACAGAATTAAAAGTTTAGTCTCCCAGAAAGACCAAGAGAAACTCGTCATGCATTCATCTCCAGTAGACTGGATTACTGTAATGGTCTTATAACAGGACTTCCTAAAAAGAGCATTAAACTCATCTAGAAATCTGCTGCTAGAGTTTTAACAAGGACCAAGAGATCTGAACACGTCACACTCGTTTTAAAATATGTACACTGGCTTCCAGTCAGTCACAGAATAGATTTTAATAAACTACTGATTGTTCACAAATCCCAGAATGGTTTAGACCCAGAACACATCTGTGATATGCTCTGAGAATATAAAGCTAGCAAGGCTCTTAGATCCAAAGACTCTGGTCAACTAGTCCAGACCAAAGTCCAGACTAAACATGGAGAAGCAGCATTTAGCTGTTATGCTGCAAACAAGTGGAACAAACTGCCAGTGGAGATTAAACTTTCACCAAATGTAGACATTTTTAAATCCAGGTTTAAAATATTTCTTTTCTCATGCACCTATGCATGAATTCTGCACGGTGACTTTTTTAACTTATCTTGCTTTTAATGATTTTCATTTAAATTATGATTTTAATATAATTTTTGCTATTTGTTGCTCCCCTTTACTACTTGTAACCTGTTAAACCCCTAGGGTTTTTGGAGGTTTGCTTTTCCTGAACAGACCTACCCAAATAAAATCAACAATAATTCTACAATTATCAGATCATTATGCATAACCTTGCTCTCAATGTATAGCTAAGACCCCACAGAATAGAATCCCAGTGTCAGAAACATTGCAAATGTTCATATGTCTGAGCAAATATAATAAATATAATATTATGATAAACCAAAGGAAAAAAATTACCTTCTTTTTCTTGCCTAACTATTTTTTTTTTTGTTTACACAGTGGAATACATCATGTTAGAAATGTTTATATGGATAAAGATGCCAATGAATGCATTCAGCAACGCCTTGACTACAATTGTACCAAGTTACACGAGAATAGCACAAAGCTCATCGATTTTGTGAAGGTTTGAAGATGATAGTAACAGGCAGACTCTACATTTGGCCACTTGGATACCCAAACTGTGCCAAAGTGATCCACATAGGTATTTTACTTCTTAGAAGGGAATCTGGCTACAAAATACTGTGTATACAATTTACGATTTAGCCCTGGCATTTAGCCACCATATCATCAGTTTCTACCACTGTGCTCTTCACTGCTGAACTGAGTAGGTTTTAGTGACTTGTGCTTTCTCAAACTAATATTCAAATGTATCAGTAATTTAGCACCAGAACCACTTAGTTCATTTGTTCAGCGACAGAACAGCAACAGAGTCACCAGAGGCTCCACCAACGAGAACTGTAAGCTCCCACACTGCAGAGCGTCGTTTGGTCTGTCTACCTTTTCTTACAAAGGTCCAAGGCTGTGGAATACATTACCAACTGAACTCAAGACAATTTCTGAGTTTAAAACCTTCACCGCTAGGCTTAAATTCTGGCTCAAAACACACCAAAACTGTAACCACTTGTAAATAGTACTGTATGTGTGTGTGGATGAATTATAGATTTTGTATTGTATGTTTAGGTGAGTTTTATATAGGGTTTGTAATGATTGTATTTTAATGTGTAGAAAGGCCCAACCAAGGACAAGAGTAGAGAATTAGCTTTGGCTAAAAACTCTGCATGGCAAATTTTGTGACTATGTACAAATGAAATGTCCCTGTCAAATAATTCAAACTAATAAACTCAACTGTCCTCTTAAACCAACATTCAGTAAATCAAATTTAAACAAGTGGGTCAGAAGCTGTGATAAAACAGATGACAATACAGGCAGAGAAGACTCACCGGACATATCAAAATGCCCGAGTGTTGTGTGGTACTGGAGTACAGTTTTAAGGTGCTGTGGATCAGGAACCAAGTGTGCACACTCCTCCAGGGCAGCTGGGATGATGCTGAACATGGATGCAGTCTAAAGAACAGAACATAAGATTTCAGGGAAAAAAACCAAACAAATTTACTTCCAGCTGTATTTTAGCTGCAGCATATAGGTTCATGGCGACAAATGAAGGACATTAATGCATCCAGAAACTTAACGACCAGAATTAGATTTGCTACTAAAGATTTGATCGTTTTAGATCAAATCTTAATTCAGCAGCTGCTCTTCCAGGTTTGATGCTGAGATGTGTCAGCAGTCTCAGTCGCTCAGCTACAGGATAGCAGTTATGAAGGCATCCCAACATCGTGACTGACAGCCCACGTGATGACTGAAGCCTGAAGATTAAATTAACATCTGTTATTATGAGGATATAAAATGGTTTGTTTTTCTTTGCCTTCTGTCTCCTTTTGCCATTTCTTAAAAATGATCTACACAAAGCCTGTGTGAGATAACTGCTGAAGCAGCAACAGTTAAGCTTAAGTACGAGGAAACAGTCTCCAGGTACCCAATATGGGTTCAGTTTCTTGAAGACATTTCAGCCTCATCCAGAAGAGCCTCTTTCCTTCATCCTAAAGACCTGATCCCACATTCCCAAAAAAAAGTAACCTGGTGTATGCAGTTCAGAGCAGCGAGGACTGCAATGAGCTCCTCTGCATTGGGGGGAACCAAACAACCATGCAACAGACGAATGGCTAAACACAGGAGTGTCAACCCATCAGACCAAGACTCGGCTCTTTTTCTGTATCTTAATGATAAAAGACAATTTTAAGGACTACGACATTTATATCTTGGACAGAGAAGACAAGTAGTTTGAGTAGGGATAGAAAGAGGTCATCTATGTGAAAGTAGAGAAACATTCATTCAGCAGAGAAGGAGGATTTCTCAGCTATCCCAAGGAGGTTGAAAGGGACGAATTTAGGTCATTCTGCTAGAATTGTTTATCATTTAGATTTTTCGTCCACACAGAAGCAGCATTTGGGAGTCTGAAAGCGCTGCTCTTCCCTAAGTGAAGAGCTCTGCAAACGGCAGCCTTCTTCTTTCTGTGTGGACAACCTAGATGCATATTTTTTTGAAGCCATGAGCACAACCCCCTTTTTTCTTCTTCTGCTGTTGCTGGTGGTTTGCCCTAAGCCCCAATTTCCATCGGATGCATGCATCCGATGGAATCAATCCACACTGGGAGCAGTTCACCTAGCTGGATCCATGAGATCACGAAATCACTTCCACGATAATGTCTTGTCATCCATAATGAAAAAAATAAATAAATAAATAAATAAAAAAACACCATGACTGATTATACGAGCACAAAACTGCTATGATTACTGGAAGCCTTTACACTGCTACAGTGTCTGATTTCCTGTCTGCTCATTTCTAAACTGCTGAGTTTGACACATTCTGGACGTGTGCTCCGTCAAAAATAGATAGCTGCGACGAGTTGCTTCTGGGATGCTTCTGACACGCACCGTGGCCCGCCTGGTGTGAACCAAACCACTGACTAAAATGGCTGCCACCAGCTGCGGAGGCCATGGCGCAGCCAGAATGTGGTGCGCACGAACCCAGTGGAAATTGGGGGTCAGTTTTCTTCTGAGTTTTTTGTGCATTTCTGTGGCAGTTTTGAAGCGTCCCTTACAGGCCTGACATGAATACTACAGCATATTTTTTTTGTTACCTTGGCTCAGCCTATGTTGCGCTGCAGCAGCTTCCATTTCAAATGAGTATGTGTGTCTAAGTCTGATCACCTGAGTGGTCTCAAAAACATTTTCTGTTGCTGGTGAAACAAATTATATATGCAAATATTTTAGGGGAAAGATGATGAAGCTGCAGTGTGAATTCACATGAAAATCAAATGGAAAACGTTCGTAAGTGATTTATAAACAATCAAACCTGATTGTGTGGCTGGTAATGGGAGATTAAGGATACTTAAAAATAAAGAAATAAAAAAAAAGATTAGTTTTCCACATTTCTATCAATACCTGCTGAATGTCTGGTACAGGTAGAAGCTTCTCCAGTCTGGACAGGAAATCCAGCATCAGCACCTGCAGAGCGTTGTCATATTCAGGCCCAAAATCTGTAGGAAAAACATCCTGGAGGAAAATAATCACAGTTAATACATCAATGTACAAGTACCAACCAACAACTATGTACAGTTTGTTTTATTAATGTATAAATAGACAGATACAAGAGCTTAATATAAATACAATCAGAGACCTGGAAAAACTTTTCCTTCTCTTCGGGGTTCTTTAACAAAAGCTCAACCTGATCCACAAAGTTTGTCTCTGGAAACTCAACATCTGCAAAATACGGCTGGAGAAAAGAGATGTACAGATGTTGTTTGAGAAGAACAAAAATAATTGGTGGAGAATTTGACAACAGCGAAAATCCACACATTATATTCTAAGGAGCTAACCTGAGCTGCCCATGTGGATACGAGGGCTTTGATCCGGTCCAGGTGCATCTCAATGGATTCTGTGTCTGTGATCTGCTCAGGTCGGCACAACTCAAGAACCATCTGTAAATTAAAAAAACAGGAAATCTCAGTGGAAATAAAGCAGACAGGATACTGAAGCTCTCTTTACACAGTCATGAATGTCACTGCTTACCCGTGCTCTGAGTCCCAGGAGGAGCTGAGCCTTTTGATCTGCATTTAAAAGTTCAGGCACAATTTCTGTGACAGTGCTGATGAAGTCCTCCACCATCCCATAATCATGAACAATCCCCCTCTGCACGATGTGACACATGGCTGCAGACACCAGGCGCAAGGGAGGTATGAAGAGGCGAAGAGACGGTAGCAGGAGAGGTGGATCTAGAAGAGATTTCAGTGTTAAAACCTGAATCAAATATATAGGAAAAAATACAGCACACAAAATTTGTAAAGTGGGTACTCATTACTGAAATTTACTGAATGAAAAGTAGATGCATAAATCTGGATATGAGAGCAAAATGTGGCACTTTGTTTAATTAAACTCATCACTACTGTTCTTCTTGAATTGTAAAATTTATTACAATGCCATTCTTTGGCAATGCTTAATATTTCACATTAAAGGGAATAATTTTATCACAGAATGAGACTTTACTGCAATAATTAATAACTGCATTTATCATTTAGACAAGAATAGTTCATGTTAAATATAAATATTGCACTTTGTGTGAGTGGGAATTGTTTATTTTGTACCATTTATATACTTTGTACTTGTTTGGATGAACCTGATAACTGATCATTAGTTGCTAATAATTGTTAAAAGACATAAACTAGTTATTTAAAATTAAAGCGAATTAAGTAACCAGGCATTCATAAATGCACATTTCAAACGCAATAATAAAAACGTTTACGTAATTTACCTAAAGTTCCTTAAAAGTTTCCAAAGAACTTTTCTCAATAACTAACTTAAGTGAAACCAAACAGCAACGGCTGCTGGGGATGAGATAACTTAGCGAAGCTTTAAACACAACATCGGTTAAACCAGGAGACCCTCTGATGCATTCACGGATCAATAACTGTGTAGTAATAACAACGATAGCGTTCTACCACCTGACTGGTAAATACGGATGCAGTAGGCGTGACTTAGTAAATCAACCACGACAATGTCACTGCAAAATTTATCAAGCTCTTCTCAATTACATTTTTTCTACCATGCTACCATGTTTTCCTCTCAAATGCTTGTTGTTATAAGCAACTCATGCTAACTCCACCTTTAAGTAAAAGCCATGGAAGGCAGCATCACCCAGTCTATAATTATAACCATTAATTTAGTAATGCTAACCTGTACGTGTCATATTTAAGTATTCGCAAAAATGTTGAAAGCAACAAACCTACTTGTTTTTCAACTACCGACACGTATTTTAAACTTATTCTTGTATTAACACATCAGCTCTACACCGGTGCAACGTTGCACAAAGCCACCGCCATCTCAGATCGGGATACGCCATGTTCAAAATCGGACGCACACGCTTCAAAAGAAAACCGGATAACTAGTGACAGGCGGCAGCTGTTTAGGGTATCGTTAGCTTACCGTTTTCTACGCGATGCGGGATCTTCATGTTGTGTCAGAGAGCATTAAATTTGCGAAATAAATCAACTCAGGGACTGTTATGAGCCCGTCCGTGCGACCCTGCGGTGCAAGTTGGCGGGGAAGAGGGGCGGCTTGATATTCCTTTCAGAGTGCGCAGGCGTAGTAGTTGAAACTCGTTAATGGTTTATTCATAAGTCATTATCCGTTACATGCGCGCGTCTACTATTACAACCTCCTTGGACATTTATTTTGTTTACATTAATAAAGAAAACAACTTCGTAAATTAATTTATCAAACTTTGCTTTCGAACTACTTCGAACAGCCATTTTCTTCGCATAACGAATCCCTGCTTTATATGTGGCTGTATTGCACATCACCGTCATCTATTGGCCATTTGAAGAAATGACACCAGAAGCTTGTCAAACTGACATGGGGGGAAAAAGAGTGGCGTAGAAATAAGAAGGAAAAATGAAAACCATTCTGTAAACATTTTCCTGTTCCCATTCCCTTCACGTTTCCCTTTCACCCATTCGTTATTTTTCCTGATTGATTTTTTTTATTTAACATTTATTTAACCAGGAAAGTCCCATTGAGATTAAGAACCTCTTTTTCAATACATATAGATTTTGAAATTTACATATTGGTATGAAAATTAATTCACGTTTAGATATTGGTAATTTATGAGAAGTAAGTGGAAGATGTTTTCAGTAGGTTCAGCCCAAAAGGATGCAGCATTCTTCTCCCTTTTCCTAAACAGTCCCCTCACACAACATGAACATCTACAGCTCTCCCAGAGTAGCCTACCACCCTTCACCTATAGCAGTGGTTCCCCAACTTTTTGAAATTCTGACTGCTTTCAAGCACTACATAGAGGATGGCTGCAGGGTGAACCATTTGACATGTTATGGAGGAGGGGGGTCGTGAACATCAAAGTATGTGGGTCATGACTCAAAAAGTTTGGGAACCACTACTCTTTATGATATTCTGACTAAAGCAGTTCAAGTGTTGTTTAGATACAAATTACAATTTACAACCGGTTCTTTTTGTTTTCACCAGCAAAGCTCTGGCTCCACAAAAAAACAAACAAACAAACAAAACAACAACAAAAACAGAAACATGGCTACTCTGGAACCAGCACTTTGGTGGGACACACCAAAGAACCACTAATGTCAGGAGCCGGTGGCAGGGAAATGTTTTGACATCCTGAGCCAGTGTAGCGGAGAACAGGAACTCAGTGTCTGTCTCATTTTCTAGTTATTTAATATTTTAGATCACCAGTTGTGTTCGTGAACGTTACTCAATGCATCGTATAAAACAGCATTTAAAGTCACAGCTGGTAGCTTGATTTGTAGCATTTGCGGTTATAAGCTTTTACAGGAAAACAGAGCTGCTAGTCATTAAGAGTTCTTAAATAATAACCAAATCAAAAAGAAATATCACAAAAGTAGCACAACAACCAGATACTAAAAAAGAAAAATGATCTTTTAGAGTATAAACCCACTGGACAACTCAGTGACTGTGTCAGCATGCAGAAGATGAGGGATAAAGAGTAATCAGTGATGAGGAGTGGTGAGTGAGATCGTGCAAATGTGACCACGCCTCTACGGAGGCGGCCCAGAGATCCTGGCCCTCAGCAGCAGCCCCGTAGCACGAACCCAAGCTACCCCACCCCGAAGACAACTCCAGCCCCACCCTATTCTACCGTCATTTAGCAGACACTTTTCTTCAAAGTGACTTACATCTAGGAGTAAGAACAACACAAGCAAAAATAAAACAGAAGAGGACGTCATAATTTAGTCGTAGGCAGACTGCTGCAAGTCACAGGTGCTGTAGTGTAGTGGTCAAGGCAGTGCATTTATTTATTTATTTATTATTTATTTTTGTCAGGCGTTTTTTTGTTATTTTTTTTAATCATCTGGAGTTTCTAGATTTACCTGACACAACGTGCATCCATTCATAACCACCAGTCAGCATTGCAGGGTGTTCACAAACAGGGCCATAGGCAGGTTTTAGAAATACCAAGTTCCACCACCCATTATGGCCCACACATCTCAAGAGGCCAAAATGAAGCACAAAATCTATTTAAAATGGAAGCAAATTATGTTTCACACAAACCTGATATTATTTGCCTGCAGCACCAACGGACTACAGAGTGATGTTTGTCTCACACCTGTCCTTTTCTAAATCTTTAGATCACCTCATCTCCTTTGCTTCTGTGTTCTGGTTGATTCTCAGATGTTTATGAGGGTTTGTGGTCTTCCCATACATCAAACTGTGCATTATTGCTGTTTGTGGAGCTGAAATATCTCCACACATGACAGCGCTTCAGACTGAATGAGCAGTGGCTGCTGCAATGCTACACTGTGCCTTATTTTCCTCATGACAAAGGCAGTTATTTTTAACCTGTACACTGATTATCTCTCCAGGCATTTGAAAGCTGCTCAAACTGGGTGAATGGTTGGTAATTTACTGGTGAATCATATTATTTATGCAGATGATCTTGTGGTGTTCAGTCCATGTAGTACTGGTCTCCAGCAGCTCCTTGCTATTTGCTTTGCTTATGGAGTATGATATTATAATGCTAGCAAGAGGGTTGTCATGATCTGCAGAACTAAGAAAGATAAATGTAAAAAATACCCTGATTTTAAGTTGTTTGAGAATAATTTGACCATCTGTAATAAAGTTAAGTACCTTGGGCATTTTATTACAGATCAAATGTTAAATGGTAAGGTCATCTATAGGCAGTGCCGCATGTCGTATGTGCTAGCAAACATTCTCATTTGCAAGTTTAGTGCATGTACAGATGGAGTGAGGGTGTCATTGTTTAGGACATATTATACTCCACTCTATACTGAAAACCTGTGGCCAAACTACAGAAGGCAAGTCTACAGAGACTTAAAGTGCCTTAGTAATGATCCCATGAGGCTATTGTTGAAGAAACCAAGATGGTGCAGTGCAAGTAGCATTTTTGCTAATTTTTTAGACGATTTTAAGAAATGTAATGTTTGTAATTTGTCCAACTGCTCTCATTATACACCCTGATCAAACATGCTTTATAAAGGGAAGATATCCCTCTGTTAACATGAGGAGACTAATTAATATAATAGATTATTCTACCATCAATAACCTGGAAACAATAATAGTTTCTTTAGATGCAGAGAAAGCTTTTGATTGAGTTAACTGGAAATATTTACTAGCTACTTAAAACAGATTTGGCTTTGGACAGTCGTTCATTAACTGGATTAAAATCTTATTCAGTTCTCCTAATGCGAGTGTCAGAATGAATGATCAAACCTCTCCAAGTTTTAATCTACAAAGGAGTACAGGACAAGGTATTCCACTGTCCCCCTCACTTTTTGCTATATTTATTTAACCACCAGCCGCTGCGATTAGACAAAACCAAGCTATTAAAGCCATTCAGTCCAAAAATATAATTCATAAAATAAGTCTTTATACTGATGATGTATTACTATTCCTCCAGAACTCACAAACCTCTCTATCTGAAACAATCTCAGTAATTAATAAATTCTCATCACTCTCGGACTACTCTATGAAATGGTCTAGGAGCACAGTTCTACCCATCAACTGTAGCTTTCAAAATCTACCCAGCATCACCTCACAATCAGGTAACATTAGACACCTGGGTGTAAATATTCCCTCCAGGCTCTCAGAACTAAGAAACCTTGTCCATGGGGTACCTAGCCTTGGCGTTGGATTGGCGTGGCCTGCGGTGGTTTTGCCTGGGCCGGTTGTGTCCTGGGCAGGGCTCTGCTGGGGGGGATAGGTGGCCCTTGGATCTGTGGGGTGCCTGCCCTTCGTGCGGCCCGTGCCGCAGTGCCTGGTACCCGGTGCCTGCTGGGCTTGCTCACCGTCACCCTGGGCTGCTTGGTGCCCCTGCCCCGTTGCGCCGAGGGGCTCCGGTCTGGAGGGCCCTCTGCTCTAGGCTGAGTGAGGCTGCTACTCTCTCTGCTTTGGCCTATTTTCTATATGCCCAAAAGACCTGTCAGGTCTTTTGGGCCTCGGGCTCCCCCCTGTCTCCCCCTAATGCTTTAGGGTGCGGCGTGGTCACAACCCCCTTGCAAGCACGTTTCATCCTTGTTGCATGGTCACACATGCATGTTTACGTTCACACGTGCATGCTACAGGTATGTTTGATGACTGTTGTACTTCTTCATATCATCATCCTATTTTCTATATGTATCATGTACTACTGTGGTAGTTTTGTATTGTTTTTTTGAATGCTGATGTGATTTAGGCAGCCTAGACTTTTATTTCCACATTTCAGTTCTGTCCTTTTCTTTTTCTCTCTTCTAGTCTCCTGACATATCAAGACATATATATATATATATATATATATATATATATATATATATATATATATATATATAAATATATTTGTCATCAATGTTCCTCAGCGAATGGAATTAACTAATATACAATTTCGTACTATGATACCAATCTCATTTGTGGAGGCACTGGTAGTTGTCTTCTTGTGGGTGATGATGTCATTAAGCCACTGATTGCTGCACTGAATAAGTTGTTCTCTCTTGTAGTTTGTAAGAGGTTAAAATTCACTAATTGCAGCTATGTTCATAAACACTGCAACATTATAAAGTATTACTATAATCACAATACTTTAGAAAAAACTATAATAAAGCATAGTTCAGCTCAGTTCCCTCTTTTGCTGCTGTAGCTGCAGGGTTATTAGAGGCAAGTGGAAATGTCCACAAGGTAGCAGGTTGGTGCTGCTGCACAGATAATATGTTATTAGAGTTTGCACATCACAATAAGTCTGTGAACATGCTTCTCCAACGTTTGGTGTTATATTTTTGGAGTTCATTCTGTCTCCTAATAGAATTTAGACTAGTTTGGTGTGTTTTCATTAGTCAGGTGTTGACTTAGAAGCTCTACATGAGCTCTTAAGTTCTATCTCCAGATAAAAAGCAAGTTTAAATTCCAGTTTTGTTTTTAAAACCGACGACTAACACATCAAAAACTGCAGAGGAGCCCACACAGACTGTGTCAATGTGTGATCTGCTCTTCTTACAAAATCTTGATTTTATAAAAGCAGTAGCATCTGACAAAATCACCATTCTAGGGGTTTCAAACTCTGGTCCTTCAGGGTTGTTATCCTGCAAGGTTTTAGATGTTTCCCTGCTCCATCACACCTGGTTCAAATGAAATGGGTCCAACAGCTTGTTCTCAAGTTCTGCACAATAATCCATTCATTTGACTCAGGTGTGTTGAAGCACAGACACATCTAAAACCTGCAGGAGTCATTTAAAGGTGTCTGCCATGATTTCAGCCATACTTAGATGTTTTCTCACAGAGGCCGGAATATTGGGCCCAAACATTCTTTGATCAAACTGAGTCCCCTACAGTGCATGTATACTGGAACAAGGATGATAGTCCAATTAAAGGGACAGTTTCAACGCCAACTGTAGTGGAGCACAACTATGCATATACCTGTCCTGACTGTAACTCCTGTTCAGTTGTTTTGCTTCATTTAAAAATTTTTGCCTTTAACATATAAGCAACAGAAACATTTCTAACATTTAAATCTGATTTATTTTGTAAAGCTCCATCAGCTGAAACCACTAATTAGCTTCACATATGTACACATCTTACAGGTCATTCATTTGCAATATGAACACAAAAAAGGGGGGTGGAGGGGTGGAACAGCAAATTGTAAACAAAACAAAGAAAAAACATTGAAATTATCTGGGTGAAATCGTTGGTGTGTCCTACAAAACATAACACACCCAAAACAGTAGTCAAGCTCTTGTCGAACCAGTCTTTTCCTTTTCAGAGAATCAGTGAGTGGATGGAAGATTTTAAGGGAAAATTCATCTAAAATTGTAAATATAAACTGCCCCCTTAATAGGTTATGTGTAAACCTAATAAGGGTCACCATAGTGCTCTAGCCTGGTAAAAAAAAAAAAAAAAAAAAATCCAGCACTGTGAATCAAAGCTCAACATACCAAGCTAAGGAGATTAATCTTACTTTGTAGTACACCTCACAAACAAAACAGAGCTTTCTACTGAAACTCTACTTTAACTGCATCCGTAAAAGATGATTCGATTTTCACGTCATGTGTTAACGAGTGTTCCCAGAGGGCTTTCTTCTGGAGGAATGCCAAGCCACACTCCTCACATGTGTGGCTCTTTGGCTTCCCGGCATGAGTCCGCCTGTGTTTCTTCATGTGATAAGACAACCTGAAGCCTTTGTCGCATATGTCACATTTAAATGGCTTCTCACCTGTGTGGATGCGCATATGCGACTTCAAGTAGCCGGACTGGATGAAGGCTTTGCCGCACACCTCGCACTTGTACGGCCGCTCTCCGGTGTGGTATCTGTTGTGAAGCCGGAGTTCGTTGGCGGTGAGGAAAGTCTTACCACACACTGTGCACTGGTGAGGCCTCTCGCCCGTGTGGATGAGTTCGTGCCTCTTCAGCGACGTCTCCTTCATGAATTGTTTCCCACAGGTGTTGCACGGATATCTGACCCCGATGTGGATCTGCTCCACGTGGTTTGTGAGCTGCAGCTTGGTGCGGTAAGCCATGTCGCAATGCGTGCAGGACCACGGTCTCTCTTCTGAGTGGGTTCCCATGTGGACTGTGAGCTCAGAGGCCGAGCGGTAGCACTTTCCACACTGCCAGCACAGGAAGGGCTTCTCCCCGGTGTGTTTCCGCTGATGAACCGTCAAACAGTTGGAGGACCTGAACTTCTCTGGGCACATGTCACAAACATAAGGAAACTCTCCCTTGTGGATTCTCTGGTGGATGGCGAGGTAGGACAGCTGGACGAAGGTTTTATCACACTGAGGACAAGGAAAAGGGCCGGTGAAGTTGTGCTGCTTCTCATAATGCTCCCTCAAGCGTCTTAACAAGGTGAAAGTCTTGTCGCACATCGTGCACTGCATCGGCCGGTGCATCAGCTTGTGCCTCTCGAAAGCCGGCTCATTTGCGAGAATCTTCCCGCACTCCTTGCAGTACAGCGGATCGTGAATCCTCTGGTGCACTTTGAGCATCGTCATGGTCTTGAATTCTTTCCCGCAGTCGTTGCATTTCATGACATCCCTTAATTCTACTTTACAAACATTCTCTTGGTGCTCCTTCAAGGCTGACGGGTACTCGAAGTGTTTCCCGCAGTTCGAGCACCACACGGGGATTTTCAGCGATGCCGCCTGTTGGTGTTCGGTGCCGCTCGCTTCGCTCTGACTGGGCCCTGCTCTTGTCTCTCTTTTCCAAAAGTAACGGGTGCTTTTCTTGTGACAAATAGCATAAATCTGGTGTCTTTTCAGGCCGTGCATGTGCTTAAAATGCTTGTTACAGTGGATACAGTGATACGGCCGGTCATCTGTGTGGCACTGTACATGCCTGTTCAGTGTTTTGATGCTGTCAAACACCTTGCGACAGACAGGACACACCTTCAGGGCCTTTTTTGTGACATTTAAAGCAGGTGCAGACAGGTTTTCCTCAGAAGTGGCTGCAGGTGCTTCTGAGTTACTTTCCTTTACCTCTTGTCCAGCACCATCACCACAGTTCTGAGCATCAACATCAGCCAGAATCTCCTCCAGAGTCTTGCTTTGCTCCTCCCTGATGCCCTCATGACCATGAATGATCTGATGCTTCTTTAATGTGTCCTTGTACTTAAAGCCTTTCTCACATGTGACACAGATAAAGGGACGCTCTTCGGAGTGAGATCGCAAATGCTTTGCGATGTCTGCAGTACAGGGAAGAACCCTGCTGCAGATGGGACAGATTTTACCTTCTACTGACACCTCTGGAGGAGGTTGAGGGTTTGAAAGTGGCGCTTCTTTCCTCTTGGGCCTTTTTTGATCTCTGCTTTTACAAATCTCCTTCTCATGTCTCTTTAGGACGTAAGGATTTTTGAATTTCTTCTCGCAGAAGGAACACTTGTACGGGCGGTCCTCTGAATGGGACTTCATGTGTCGCTCCATGTCGACTTGCCTAGCAAAATACTTCCCACACAGATAACAGTTTTTATTTTCTAACGTTTCAGATGTGCTGGGATCCACTGAATCGTCGTCTTTGATGCTGCTGCACATTTCTCCTTTTTCGTGAACACGCATGGTGTGTCGGTTCATGTCGTAATGGTCCCTAAATCGTTTGTCACAGCTGCTGCACTTATACTTGAGGTCCCGGTTTGTGTCGTGAATCTCTTGGTGCCGCCTCATGGCTGCAGCTCGTAGGAAGGTCTTATTGCACACAGGACATGTTTTATTGCTGGAGTACTTTTTCCGTTGCCTCCTCAAAGTTGCAGAGTCACTCTTTTCTTTTGAAGCATTTCTCTTCAGTTGGAGCCTCTTGCTTTGCTTTAGTGGCTGAAAAGCTGCAGGTTTTAAGGCGTCACCCAAATCCTCATGTGTCACTTCTCCAGATGTTTCATCCATATTTGTGTCAGTTTCTTCGTGATCTTCAGGCTCAATTAGACTGGACGGCTGCTCTAACTGTATGTAGTCCAAGAGTGTCACAGTTTCGCCCTCTACTTGCACGGTCACACAGCCTTGCATCTGCTCGGCTGAAGACTGTAACTGCATTTGGTCTGGATGAATCACCACCTTCTCCAGCTGAGGAAGAGACAATGAAGAGAGGATGCAGTTCCCGAAGGAGGATGGAATGGTCTGAGTTTCATCTGTGAAGAGATGAGAATAAGAATAATATGTTTTACTTCCTGCTTAGTTTCAACTAAAATTGCTAAAGAGGGGGGAAAACAGAGCTCAAAATATAGCTGTTACTATAGCAACAGAAGCCTGAGCTAATTATGAATTTATCACATCATCTATTAAACTTTTTATAGCAAATTCATGAATGTGTGAACTTATTTTCCAGACAGACAAAAATGAGAACTTAGGGGAATCAAAGAGTTACAAGATTATCAATGACAAGCATAGGGATCATTTGTTATCAGAGCAGTCCAAAATGAATGTGTTACCTGTGGAATTAATGCCTTAATTTTTTCATTGCATTAACAAATAAACAACAAAGTTATAACACATGCCATATTAAAAATCCAAATTTGGTATTATCTTGGTGAGAAAAAGTGATTTTGGGCAAGAAGATGCTTTGTTATAACCATATTTATGAAGTTTCTGACATTTCACAAACCTTGAACTTAGAATTTTTACCATAAGCTGTCCAGAAACAAAATTATTACAGGTGCCTTTTTTAAACTATGAATTTAGCGTTATCTCTGCAAAAGAAGCTGATGTCTTTCTTGGGGGGTCTTGGCTGAAAACCTTTGGGAACCACTGTCTCATGACATGATCTGTGGATCAAATTTAAACAAGCGGTTCACAAGCTGTGATAAAACAGATGACAATACAAGCAGAGAAGACTCACCGGACATATCAAAATGCCCGAGTGTTGTGTGGTACTGGAGTACAGTTTTAAGGTGCTGTGGATCAGGAACCGAGCGTGCACACTCCTCCAGGGCAGATGGGATGATGCTGAGCATGGATGCAGTCTAAAGAACAGAACATAAGATTTCAGGGAAAAAACCAAACAAATTTACTTCCAGCTGTATTTTAGCTGCAGCATATAGGTTCATGGTGACAAATGAAGGACATTAATGCATCCAGAAACTGAACGACCAGAATTAGATTTGCTACTAAAGAATTGATCGTTTTAGATCAAATCTTAATTCAGCAGCTGCTCTTCCAGGTTTGATGCTGAGATGTGTCAGCAGTCTCAGTCGCTCAGCTACAGGATAGCAGTTATGAAGGCATCCCAACATCGTGACTGACAGCACACGTGATGACTGAAGCCTTTGTGACACATGAAGGTTAACTCATTAACGAAAAGATTAAATTAACATCTATTATTATGAGATTATTAAAAGACATTTCACCCTCATCCAGAAGAGCCTCTTTCCTTCATCCTAAGGACCTGATCCCACATTCTCAAAAAAGTAACCTGGTGTATGCAGTTCAGAGCAGCGAGGACTGAAATGAGCTCCTCTGCATTGGGGGGAACCAAACAGCCATTCAACAGACGAATGGCTCAACACAGGAGTGTCAACCCATCAGACCATGACTCGGCTCTTTTTCTGTATCTTAATGATAAAAGACAATTTTGAGGTCCACAACGTTCAAATCTTGGACAGAGAAGACAAGAGTGGGGATAGAAAGAGTCCATCTATGTGAGAGTAGAGAAACATTCACTCAACAGGAGGACTTTTAATTTTTTCCCCACCTACAATACCATCCTCTCTGCTATCCCAAGGAGATTTGCAACACCTGTTCACAACATTGGGCAATCTAATGAGACCTCGGGTGAGTCATGACTCTCAACGACAGTCGTGGACTTGAGCAGCCTGTCCACACAGGGAGATGTTTAGGTGATTCTGCTAGAGTTGTTAATCGTTTGGACGTTTAATCCATACAGAATGGGCATTTTGGGAGTCCGAAACCGCTGCTCCTCTGAAACGATTCCCTAAGTGAAGAGCTCTGCAACCAGCATCCTTCTCCCTTCTGTGTGTCTAAAGAACAGAATTCTATGAATTCTTATTCTATGACCTGATTATGCAATCACCCCTGTCTTCCTTAGAGGACATGTGCACCCCCCACCCCTATTTTCCTTCTTCTGCTTCTTTATCGCTGATGGTTTGCATCTGTGCATGCTCCAGGTTTTCTTTTGAGTTTTTTTGTGCATTTCTGTGGCAGTGTTGCAGCGCCCCTTACAGGCCTGACATCGATGCTACAGCGTTTTTACTGGAATTGTGTATGCCTGTACAAAAAAAAAACAAAAAAACCAAATACCAAAAAACTTTTTGGTCAAAAGGGACATCATTTAATCACTGAGTGGATGTGACCTATAACATCTGGAGTTTCACAGACTGCTTAAGTGAAACCTCTCTTTCTCCACCAGAACTGAAGAAGCTCTTCTGGATGAGCGCAGAACACTTTCACAAATCCTGTTTGCATTCACATGAAAATGTGATGCAAAACATTTGTAACAGAATAATAAACCATCAAATTTGATCGGCGTATATCTGGAATAAAATGTGGCTGGTAATGGGATCAATCAATCACATTTGTATCAATACCTGCTGAATGTCTGGTACAGGTAGAAGCTTCTCCAGTCTGGACAGGAAATCCAGCATCAGCACCTGCAGAGCGTTGTCATATTCAGGCCCAAAATCTGTAGGAAAAACATCCTGGAGGAAAATAATCACAGTTTATACATCAATGTACAAGTACCAACCAACAACTATGTACAGTTTGTTTTATTAATGTATAAATAGACAGATACAAGAGCTTAATATAAATACAATCAGAGACCTGGAAAAACTTTTCCTTCTCTTCGGGGTTCTTTAACAAAAGCTCAACCTGATCCACAAAGTTTGTCTCTGGAAACTCAACATCTGCAAAATACGGCTGGAGGAAAGAGATGTACAGATGTTGTTTGAGAAGAACAAAAATAATTGGTGGAGAATTTGACAACAGCGAAAATCCACACATTATATTCTAAGGAGCTAACCTGAGCTGCCCATGTGGATACGAGGGCTTTGATCCGGTCCAGGTGCATCTCAATGGATTCTGTGTCTGTGATCTGCTCAGGTCGGCACAACTCAAGAACCATCTGTAAATTAAAAAAAAGGAAATCTCAGTGGAAATAAAGCAGACAGGATACTGAAGCTCTCTTTACACAGTCATGAATGTCTCTGCTTACCCGTGCTCTGAGTCCCAGGAGGAGCTGAGCCTTTTGATCTGCATTTAAAAGTTCAGGCACAATTTCTGTGACTGTACTGATGAAGTCCTCCACCATCCCATAATCATGAACAATCCCCCTCTGCACGATGTGACACATGGCTGCAGACACCAGGCGCAAGGGAGGTATGAAGAGGCGAAGAGACGGCAGCAGGAGAGGTGGATCTGGAAGAGATTTCATTGTTAAACCCTGAATCAAATATATAGGAAAAAAATACACCACAGAAAATTTGTAAAGTGGGTATTCATTACTGAAATTTACTGGCTGAAAAGTAGATGCATAAATCTGGATATGAGAGCAAAATGTGGCACTTTGTTTAATAAAGCGAGTCACTATTCTTCTTGAATAATTTTTTTAATAACATTTTAAATTTAAAGTTAATGCCATTCTTTGGCAACAATTAAAATTTCACAGTGATTCAACATAAAGGGAAATAATTTTATTATTGCACATTTACATTGAAGAGACTTAAATACAATCAATATTTGCATTAATCATTTAGGCAAGAAATTGAATATTTTGTACCAATTATGAACATTGTACTTGTTTGGATGCACCAGATAACTGCAATAAGCTAATAATAGCTGAGAGACTTTAGTGACTACACGAAAGCAAATTAAGTAACCAGACATTTACGTAATTTACCTAAAAGTTTCCAGACAAAACTTCTCTGGTAAACTAACAAACCTGATAGCAAAGATCAAACATTTGAAACAGCTGCAGGGACTGAGATAACTTAGCAAAGCTATAAACACACCATATAACATCAGTTAAATCAAGGGGACCCCTGATGCATTCACGGATCAATAACAGTGTCGTAATAACAACGAAAGCGCGCGACCACCTGACTGTTATATACGGCTACAGTAGTCGTGACTTAGTAAACTAAACACGATAATGCTACTGTAAAATTTATTAGGCTATTTTCAGTTGTATTATATTCATTTTCTAGTGTGATTCTTAAAGAACTACTGTTTGTGCGTCTATTTAAGCCTTTGTTTAGCGCTCAAACGTTAGTTGTTTCAAGCAACTAATGCTAACTCCACCTTAAGTAAAAGCCCTCGAAAGCAGCATCGCCTGTTAGCAATTACTTGATACCTATAAATCAAGTCATGCTAACCTCCTCTACTTGTCACATTAAAGTGTTCACGAATTTCTGAAAGCAACAAACCTGCTTGTTCTTCTCCTACCCACACTTATTTTAAACTCATCCCTTTTAACTAGCGCACACATCAGCTCTACGGCGGTGCAACGTAGCACAAAGCCACCGCCATCTCAGATCGGGGTACGCCATGTTCAAAATCGGACGCACACGCTCGAAAAGAAAACCAGATAACTCCTGACGGGCGGCAGTTGTTTAAAGTCTCATTGGCTTACCGTTTTCTACATGATGCGGGCTTTCCATGTTGTGTCGGAGAGTGTTAAATTTGGGAAATAAATCAACTTAGGGGCTGTTATGAGTCGACGTCCGTCCGACCCTGCGGTGCAAGTTGGCGGAGAAGGGCGGCTTCATATTCTGTTCAGAATGCGCAGGCGCAGTAGTGTTAGTGGTTTATTTATAAATCGTTATCCGTTATATGCACATGTCCGCTGTTTCAACATCATTAGGCATCTATTTTGTTTACGTTAATAAAGAAAACGACTTTGTAAATTAATTTATCAAACTTTGCTGACAAACTCCCATCTTCTTCCCTTAACGAAATCCTGCTCCATAGTGGAATATATTGCCTATCACCGCCATCTACTGGGTATTTGAAGAAGTTACATCAAAAGCTTACCCCCCCCCCCCCCCAAAAAAAAAAAATAAAAAAAAAAAAAATATATATATATATATATATATATATATATATATATATATATATATATCTCATGCATGATAAACTAACATGGAGGGAAAATTAGAGAGTGGAGTAGAAATAATAATAATAATAATGATTATAATAATAATAATAACAACAACAACAACAACAATAATAATAATAATTATTATTAAATAATAATAAAAATAAATAATAAATTCTGTTTCCATTTCTTCCATGTTTCCCCTTTCCCATTCACTCATCTGTTATATTTCTTGATTGATTTCTTATTTTTTATTTGATCTTGATTTTAACAGGATAGTGCCAGAAATTAATAACCTGTTTTACAAGAGATTCCTTTTTCAGGATAGGCTGCAGCAAATTCAACAGTTAAAAAATGATGTAATTGAAACACAAGTAAAAGGATAAAAAAAAAATACAAATTGATAGAAAACAAATGAGTGAGCGACATGTAATCAACATGTTCATTTGTGATCAGTAAGTTGAAGATGTTTTCAATAGGTTCAACTAAAAAAGACACAGCATTCTTCTCCCTTATCCTAAACCGTCTTCCTAAACAACATGAATCCACAGCTCTCCTAGTGCCATCCTTCACCTACAGCAGCACTTCCCATACCATGCCTGCTTCAGCAGGGAAATTTGGAAATTCTGAAGTAGTTGTTGATTTATTGATTTTTTTTCTGACCTGTCCATGCCATCTGGTTATCCACTGCTGCAAGAATGAATGATAGTGATAATATACTTTCTTCTTTTCTTGTAGTGGTACATCTTCCGGAGCAGTGACCACTTAATTTTCCTAGTGCAAACATATGAAACTATGCTACTTGGATGGGTAAGGCCAGTCTAAAGAAAGACATGGCTTTAGGAAGCAACCTATAACTTTAACTATTCATCAGCAATGAAGGCTAAACCCATTTGCAACAACCTGCAACAAATCCAGTACACATGTGCTGATAATTTTACTTATTTATTCAGTTATTGTGATGTCATTAAGGTACTGATAGCTGCACTGAATATGGCCAAATAAGTTGTTCCCTCTTGTAGTTTGTAAGAGGTTTGAATTCATGAATTGCAGCTATGTTCATAAACACTACAACATTATAAAGTATTACTGTAATCACAATACTTTAGAAATAACTATAATAAAGCATAGTTCAGCTCAGTTCCCTCTTTTGGTGCTGTTGCTGCAGGGTTATTAGAGGCAAGTGGAAATGTCCACAAGAGGGCAGGTTGGTGCTGCTGCACAGAAATGACATGTTACTGAAATTTGCTCATCACAATAAGTCTGTGCACATGCTTTCCCACTGGCTTGTGTGTTGTTATATTTTGGAGTTCATTCTTCTGTCTCCAAATGGAATTGAGTTTGACTTCACCATATGTGAGTTTTAGTGGCAATAGCTTCAATTAAATGTCAGATTATCCTGCAGACGGCAATATATAATGGAAACTGACCTGTCACCTCAACTTTTTTTAGTCCTGTGAGCAGGTTAGAGGGGATGGCACAGTAATGCAGTTCATAATGAGTCAGTTTAGCATGGTGGTGACACATTTTCCTCCACACAAACTGGTAAAAAAAGAATCTGAGGTGAATACATGTGCACCTCATCACAACTTTCAGACCATTTTATCAATGAAATCCTGATATTTGGTGGAAATCTAATTTAATTCTGGGTGCTATGAATAACTAGTTGTATAGCACAGCAGGGCATGAAGATGACTGTGGAACAACTTTCTGACGAGACTTGAAAAAGAAAACAAGTAATTAGAGTTTGCTCTGGTTGTCTAGCGTATGATTAGCTCATGTCCTGCTGCTTCCAAGGACTGGTTAAGAAAACAACCTAAATGCAGTGATTCATCAGTACATGTGTGTTCTCCTGCTGCCTCCAAACAAGACGATAGCCACTGTAAAGACTGCATGTTCACTTGTGACAGATAAAAGCAGAAGTTGCCATCACTACGCCTCCCATAGCTCTGTTCTGCTTTTGTACATACAAACAGTTTTAGCCATGAGCACAGTTTTATGCATTTAGCTCCTAGCTGCACAGCTTTCAGCTTTGGGTCTCTTCAGCCTGCACAGGAAGGCAAATTAAATCAGTGGCAGATTAACCAACCATTCATCAGAAGTATTGTTTACGTGACTCTGTTGCAGTAGAATGGTGGACACTCAGCTTAAACACTTCCACAGTTAGGGTGGACTGGTGTGTTTTTTCTTTCCTTCAGACAGCAAACTCACTGGTTCATGAAGCTCTCAGTTGTTTAAGTGGACCTGCATGTCTGCCAGTAAGTGAGCACAGCTGTTAGTTATTGTCATTTCAGTGGGTTGCACAATGGACCTGAGGACCTTATAATGAGGCCCTTGAGCAGGGATCCTCAAGCCTGGTCCTCCCACCTCTGATTTGAGTCAGGTGTGTTGCAGCAGGGAAACTTCTTGCCCACTTAGGTGTGGACATCTGGCCTAAGCTTAGGTCAAAGTAGCAGTAGATTCATCCCTACTGGTCCACATTTATGAGGATAAACAGCAGAGCTGATCAGAGGGCAGGCTGCATATGAATTGGGAACATTAGTTACTGGGCTTTTCTCTAAATCTAATGTGCATAGCCCTTTAACTTTAAGCCTTCTTGACCTCATCCTTCATGTAATGTAAGGTGACACAAACCATTAATTCAGACAAGTGCAGTTTCATTTTAGGCTTTTTCAAGAGTGCAACAGATCACAAGCACTGCACACAAAGGCCAATACACACCAGGTGTAGCAGTTGCAGGTTACACCTCATCTGAATCTGATCAATAAATCACTACACCTTCTGCAATTATCCTCATCTGTCATCACTCCCTGAACCTCCACATCTCCTTCATTCATGTTTAATTTCTCCTCTTGCTGATTTCACACACTGAAATTCTGTTGTAACATCACTGTCACAGGTATGTAGAGCATGGAGCGCCCTCCGCCCTCCCCTGAGGTTGGGGCTCTCCTGTGTGTTACACTCTGATGTGGTTAGCGGTGATAATTGGATGGTGTGGTTTCTATAATAAGATTTAATGCCAGCAGCTTCGCTTGGGACTGCCGCACTGGATTACACCATGAAAGGATGTAGGGCAGGACAACAGAGACTGTACTTTGATTATGAGCCACCAAAATAGGTAAATGTGTGCTTGCTTGTGTGTGTGCCAACTTTTTAACTGATTGCACGTAGAGTGTATTGTGGTTCTTTTCATTTTTTTAACTAGTTCTTGATTTCAGTGTGTTTAGGCTGGCTTCTTACCAGTTTTCCTTTACATCTGTGTGTCCATGCGTATGCGTGTGTTAAAAATAAAGCACAAGGTCAGAGCAAAAGCAGTGCTGCTGCATTCCCCAGGTGTACTGTTCTAGTGAACAGCACCCTGTGAATTCCCAAAAGAGCCCCATCCAAAAAATTATTGCTCACCCGACCTGTTGCCAGCTTTCATATCACCACACAGGGCTCCCTGTCTCCAGAGACAGCATTACATGTGGCATTATCACTAATGCCCCTGCTGTTGGAAAGTTTGAGTGCATTTTCATGCTAGAAATATTAAAATTTTTGTTATCCTCAACATCATTTGATTTTTTTATCCATCACTCAATTGTTTTTTTTTCTGTATGTTGAGATGCTCACGTGTCTTTCTGAATTTGCATTTTTATATGTTTGGTGGTAGCAACTGAATCTTCTTGAACTCTGAATAAGTTTCAGAAATATGCATCATCTCCCTCCAGTTATCTAAATGTTAGCATGTTTGTAATTAAAAATTGCAACTGTTTATTCAGGAGAGGATGTCATCTGACACCCAACCCTGTGATTTTACTTTCTTTACTCCTACTATTTGGTGTAATATGTAAACAATAATATATGACACAGCAAAAGAAAATGAGACATGAAAAGTGCACAAAAAAGTGCTATTTAATAACATTGTAGTGAGATATTTTGGTTGATTAAGTCCATTCATGCAACTCAGTTGAACTCAACTTTAGGTGCTTCCCTGACTCAAATTAACGATTTATTGTACAGAGATTGACAGCAAACTGTTGGATCCATTAAATGTGTAGGAGCAGGGAAACATCTAAAACCTGCACAACAGTGACCTCTAAAGACCGGAGTTTTAGACCCCTGTCTAATATACTCAATCAAGGCCCTTTATCACCAGTAAATCTGCAGATGGTAGAATAATTCAAAACGATACTAAAAAATTTTCCAAATTTTCTGAAAATGTTTATAAGCATACATTTGTTTTTTTCCTGACTTTCTATTGGCTGGAGGACATTTGGTGGGATCATCTTGCCACAATCCAAGAGCGGAGATAAAAGAAAAATCCACAAGGGATTTGAGAGCAGAAAGGTAATTTTGAGAACAAGTACAACATATTTGCACCCATGCAGGGAGTTTTTGACTGTAAGCTAGGTGTTTTAAAAGAGAGCAGTATGAGATCTATGTGTGATGGAAATACAGTTTTAATAAGAGGCAGGATAATTACCATCATCTATGCTCATTTATGCATGTATGCATAAATGCATAACAAAACTTGCATGCATCATGTATGCATGTGTGTGAATGGCTGGTGGGATAGGCTGTTGATGTGGGCAACTGTGGGTACACATGTAGCTTACCACCACCTAGTATGAATATGGCGTGAATAAATAATGGATTCAATATAAAGTGCTTTGAGTCCCATCAGCAGAAAAACACAATACGTTATCAATTATTGTAAATAACAGATTTACAACAATAAACTGTTGGTTAATATAAAGTTGATTATTACCTTACTGCTGTTGCAGAGTGTTTCTTCTTCTTCTGCAGGTATCACCTTCTTTTTTATGTGTTGCTATGTTATCAGTTAATCTAGTTGATCTGGTTAGCTTTTAAGGCATATGGTGGTCGATGTGTATGCCAAAGTTGGGGATGAAGTGTAACATAGAGCACTAGTCAACAAGATCAGACTGGCACTGTATTCACGCTGTCCATTTAACCAGGTAAAATCCTCCCTGGGTGACATAAAGAAGCTCTGTCTGGGAGAAAGAGTTGTGATGATGAAATATTAATGAGAAATGAGGATTCTGAGAACTGTTTACAGAACGAGAACATAACCACCTGGGAGCCCCGCTGTACAGAGTGCAATTTGGGGACTTTGATCTTTGTCAAAATTGCTTTTTAATTATTTGCATAAGCGTATGTGCGTGTCTGTTCTTGTTTTTTGTTACCTCGTTAGGACATGCTCCATGATAATCACTGACTTTGTGGGGACCAGTGAGGCCAATGCGTCAGGACATTATTTTTGTTATTGTGGTTGGAATTAGGGTAAGTATATTCAAATAGGCTAAGGTTAGGGTTAGACATGAATCTGCAACAGTTTAGTATAAAAGGTGAGTGATTGGATTAACAGAGTAAATAGAAATCAACACAATGTCCTAATAAGCTTGAGCATGTGTGTGTGTGTGTGTGTGTGTGCAAGCGAGTTTGGTCACTCTCTGATGGCTTGTCTCAGAGGAGCAGCTGGGCCTGAATAAGTGATGCATAAACTCATATGATGAAGTACCAGCCACAGCTGTTTACCCTGTGTGCTTGTCTCACTTATCAATATTCAATTAAGATTACTTACAAACATACATGCAAAAAATTAATGCAGCGCTTTCACTGAAGCAGACATCCAAAGGTTGAATGAAGGATGCTTCTAAACTGTTAATTAATTCTGCATCTTTTTCATTTCTTGTGTCACTGCTACTGGGGAGTTAAATCTGAGAAGACATGGCGTTTTTGCATAAAAGGTCAGAGCTTTTTGATTTGCCCGGTATGGTTCTGAAAACATATGACACTAAAACAGTTTGTGATTACGGCTTCCAAGTAGTAGGTGATGTCCCCAGAATGTGTATTTCAAATTTCACCTCCAAATAGTGCACAGATTGTTCAGATTGTTCTCCAGCATATTTGTTCCAAC
Source organism: Melanotaenia boesemani (assembly GCF_017639745.1). Classification (NCBI taxonomy): domain Eukaryota; kingdom Metazoa; phylum Chordata; class Actinopteri; order Atheriniformes; family Melanotaeniidae; genus Melanotaenia; species Melanotaenia boesemani. Next base: position 10,823,009 of record NC_055704.1, read on the forward strand.
TTGCTGCCCACACTTCTTCCCAAAGGAAGACACTTATCCTAGTTTTCTGTCCAGTAAATGACATAGAAGAGAAATGACTCCATATGTAGGCTTTTAAAAGGCAAATATATACTTTTCAGCTTATATTTAAGTGCCAACATCTACTGAAAAGTTTACAGCCAGAACAATTTTCACTATCATTTAAAGGATATATTAGGATTAAAATGGTTCATGTCTTTATGTTTAGCAGACTGGATTATAAAGACCCATTTACAGGTCTGCCACAAAAATCCATCAGAAAGTTGCATCTTGAGCCCCCAATAAGAATAAAGTTGATCAAATGACTTCAGTTTTGAGACCCTTGTAGTGTCAGCAGAGATCATTAGGAAAAATATTTGCTCAATTTAGGACTAATGAAGGAAAATGTGCTTTTTTTTTAGCACAAAGATTAGGTAAATTAATGTTTGAGGGGTTATTTTTTGTTGTAACAATGCTTCTTAGCAAACCATAAACAAATAAATAAATGCTATTAGAAAGCTTGTTTATTTCCTTGTAAAATGGAGCCATGTGCAGATGAATATGCATGTATACCCAGTAATATGTACTAATTGTGTGCACCACTATGATGATTATAATATAGTAATAATATGCATATTATCAGTGGTATAATAGTATTTAAACTGTAAAATTACTCTGTAATTTTAATCATAAGTGACAGTAAAAATAAAAATGTCCTCCTAGTCATCAGAACAGTAACAATAATTACATCAATGATAAAGACAAAAGCATTATTTTAATACTACTACTACTACTACTACTACTACTACTACTAATAATAATAATAAAGTTTTTTGGGTGAGAGTTGTAAATTTTGTGAATGAGTTTTGTTAAAAAAATACTAAATTTTACTCTGAAATCTTTTCTAGAAGAGAATTTAACTCATTTTTCTACGCAGATCTTGAAAGTTTTGTTATTGTTATTTATAATTTTTTAAATTTATACAGGAGGCTGTAGTGGGTTATTAGCTGTTTGATCTAATCTTAGATTTAATCGTTAGCTGTGAAGTTAATGAGCTTCACATTTCTGGAATTTGTGTTTTTACACAATAAAGTATTATGTAATTTTATTCACTTTTTACAGGCTGTTAAATATTGCATTAAATATCTGATTTTATTTTTGATTATATATTTCCATTAATTTGTTTTTTATTCTATTTTGCATTTACTCCATATATTTCAGGAGTCTCCTATCATCAAACACTAAAGTGATGGCCTATCAAGATCATTCTGGATTTTTTTCCCACCACATTCCTTCCTGGAAGCTGGTTTATCCTTCCAGTTTTTAATAATGCATTGGACAGTTCCAAAGCTAATTTTAATTATTTCCGCATCTCCTTAGATGTTTTCTCTATTTGATGCCAATGATTTGACCCTTCTTAAATTTTCCATCACCATCGGATGTCTTTCCACATGAATGTTTAAGTAATGAGAAGATACTCATTGCATCAGTTGGGGTAAAATAACTTGTTACCTGCTGAAAGATAATCCCCCATGCAGTAATTCTCTAATAGGAAGGTTGTACATATTTTCTTAGTTATAGCCAGGTGGTAACTTTTTTTTATTTTTTATTTTTGGCCAGGTAGTGTATTTGGTCTCTGTGTTCACTCTCTGAATAAACACCTCTTTGCCAGTATGAGTTTTGGTGGACAAAACTCTCTAGGGAGATTTGTTATGGTGCCATTTCCTTTCCATTTTGTGATTATGGATTTAATGGTGCAATCTTCAATGTTTCTGATATATTAGAAGCTTTATGTTGCCTTTTGAATGGTGTTGTTGCAGATGGTGGTATGTAGACTGCGATTATGTGACACATCAACATACATAAATATTTATTTCCATTTCACTTCACCAATTTTCATTTTGGACTTTTTCTTTTTCTTTTTTTTTTTTTTTACATAAAATCCCCCAAGAAATCAATTTAACTTATAGTTTGTAAATAACAATAAATAAATAAATAAATAAAAAAAATGAGGCAACGTTTGTAAGCAATGGTAGAAGACTCTGCTTTCCTCAAATGGCTACAAGACTTGTCTTTGGGTCAGTTCTGTTGCTCTTGAATCAACTATGAGGGTAACACAGCTTGCTGGATTAGTTTATAACAAGCTGGTAAACAAAAATTAAAAACATGGGGCTGGGCGAGCAGAAGGATGGGCATGGGCTGCTGAGACACTGAGCATGGCGCAGCGCCAGGTCTCCAACCTCACCAGTCAGAACACAGCTGCCTAATGAAGCACTGCACCGCTGAAGGACGTGAGAGTTTATAGAAATGGGAGGGGGAAAAAATGGGGGATAAAAATGAAAAATTTAGGGATATTTTAGGAATTTTGTATTAAAAAAGGTCTGGAAGACAAAAGAGTAAGAAAGAAAGGACAAAGGTTTGTGAAGGAATGGAGAAAAGATAGAAACAAAGGCAGAAAAAAGAGGGGGAGTGTGTAGAGGGACAGACGAGATAGAGATAGAGATTGGATGATATCCCTCTGTCTCTGATCATTAATACCATATGATCTTCTCTCTCTCTCCTTTGTGATTTTAACACATATCTAATTAGCACAGAATCCTCTAAGTTGGAAAGGGGGAATCAGGAGAGGGAGGGAAGGAGGAGAGCCAGGGAATAGAATCATATTTATATCTGTCTTTAATAAATTCACTTTCATTTGATCTTTTTCTAAACCCACAGGCTGCGGTGGAGCGCCTTTTCAATTTCCCCTGACTCTGGCAGAATGAAAGGTCGTGCAAATGTGGGGCTAGTTGTTCTGCTTGTATGGGAGCTTCCTTGAAGGCTGAAGTTGTTATATTACAAAAAAAAGAAAAAAGAAAAAAAAATAGTAACTGGGCAAGTTTCCCTGCTTAAAAAAAACTTGTACACAGAAGGCAAACAAAAGAACTGTGGAACTACGGAGACAAAAACTCACTAGCTTATCTCAAAGCAAAGCTTTTCAGAGGTCATAATCTTTACTTTTCCTTTTATTTCACTCTGTCTTTTCTAATTTTGGGACTTAGTCTAGAAACAGTGTGTGTTACAGTACATGAGGGAGTCTCCGTTCATGCCTTTGACTTAGAGACTTGGTAGCTCATCTAATCAGAGCAATTAAAGAGAGACTTCTCTGGGTGACAGAAGCCTCTGATTACCCAAGAGTCACTGGGGGTATATTTAGTTTTGGTGCTCATGTTCTTCAGAGGTTAGTGTGGTGCCCTGGAGCAACACGGAGCTGCTGCTTAGCAGAGAAATTGGATGACGATGGCACTGGCTTGATTTAGCTGGGACGCTCGCTCAGACTTGCTGACTGATCGTAACTGAGCATGAACAAAGTCAGTCTGATTTAAACCTTCATCATCCAGAGTGTGAGGGGGTGCTGGATCAAACGTGTAAGTTCTCTGCTGCTTTGATGTAGATTTACGGTTTGTTTGTTATCAATGGTCACTACATTATCAATGAGGCCGAAACATAATGACCACTCCTGCTGAGGAAGACTCTGCAGACCTCTGTAGGTGCCCAAAATCCTGTAAATCCTCTCAGTCAGAATTGTCCAGATCTGGTTGGTGAGGACCGGTGATCTGCAGGTTTTAGAAGTTGCCCTGGTTACGCTCACCTGCTCAAATGATTGTGTTGTTAACAGGCTTTTGGTGGAATTGAAGACACAATATTGAGGAGATCCATTCAAAAAGATCCTCAAACCAGTTTACCTCTGATCTGGTGAGGAAGAGATGATACCGTATGATCAGGTAGAATCTAACAGGAAGAGACAGTATATTGATTTATCTTTAAAAGAAAAGTGATCATAATCCTTAACATAACTTAAATGCACAGTAATTTTTATAAGATCAATTTGCTGTTTATTATCAGTTTACTTTCTTTATTATAAACACCCCGATGTCTTCCTAATCCAACACACCTGATTTAAATTAATTGACTCACCTCAACAGCTTGTTGACAAGTTCTACCCAAAGACATTGACCCATCAATCTAATTCAGGTGTGCTGCAGGACAGTGGTCCTCAAGGACCAATTTTGGACACCCTTGTCTAAGAGGAAAAGCAGATGATAGCATTCTAGCTTTTCCTGTCAACCTTCCTGTTTGGATAAAGAGCTTCAGAATATACGTGTGAGTGAACAAATGCTCCAATATTTGTGCAGCAGTTGAGCCACTCGGGACAACTCAGATTTCAGGTTTTAGTAGTACAGACCTTTCCTGCATCCTCTTTCCCCCACATTCTCCCCTTAATAAATCACACTAAATGCCAACCTGACCGCCCCAGGTTGGCTCTGCACAATTGCCTATTTTTTTTTTAAACATAATATCAAAACCTCTTACTTGGATGAAAGCACATTTTCAATTACATCCAGACTGAGATACATGCCTTATCACAGAATGGTTTAAAAAATATATAATAAAGATCCAGATATGGGTCAATAGCTCCACTATTCTCTACAGCTAGTCCATCAGCTAGAACAAGATAACTAATGCTAACTCCGTGGTCAGACTTTGTCCTTGGATGAGAGACAGCTGATTAACTTTTAAAACTTCGGGCCCTGCAGTCAGATCTACTCCAGAAATGTCGCTCAACTTTTTTTTCTTTTCGTTTTGACACGGCTCTGGAGGATTGTGTGTGACAGTTTCATTTTCAATGACTTTAATTGGTTTTAGCGCTGAGGACTGTCATAAACTCTCTCTCTCACACACACTTACCTCCGTCAGTGTGTGAGAACAGACAAAGTCAAACACAAGTATGACAACTTTCTCACCAGCATGGATGTCTTGACGTTGCAGATGTCTCTAGTCTTTATTTAAAATGTCTACAAATCCTGCACTAAGCTAAATATTCTCTCCCTTCAGCCTTTATTTCCCTTGATTTTTGTTGCCGTGCAACCTCAAATTGATCTTCTTTTTTCTTCAGGTTTGCATCATTTAAACAACACAACATGCCCGTCATGGGAAATTTAAGATTTTCTGACATTTACCAGGAATATGGAAAAGTTTACTTTTGGGGATCCAACAAATGCAGCGTTGAGGGAAAAACAGTTGGGCCTAAACAAAGAATAAAGAACAGAAACAAGTGACAGCCCAAATCAATAATTTGATGCAGAAAAAACGTGTCACGTGAAATTGCCCTCAAATAATACAATAAAAAAATGAATGAAGTGGAAATAAAATTCAAATCAAATCAAAGTCCAAATAAAAAACTGAAAAGACTATTTCCAAGTGAAAAAACTGTCAACAAGCTGTTGTTTTATAAAGGAGAAAACATACAAAGGAAAAAAATTAAAAGGAGTTGTACGCTTAGACTAAAGCAGCTGAGGCATCAATCATGAAATTTTAATTGGACTCTGGATTTTCCATCATTGGGTGCAGAAGAAAATAAAGTGCAAGAAATCATTAAAAAAAAACAAAAACCCAACAAACATAAAAAGTGCTACAGAGAGACAGCAAACAAATTTCTAAGAGGAGACTCTTTTCCTGTTGGTGTATAATTCAGATATATTAATATTTTCCTCGTAATTCAGACTAAAGTTGTACTATGTCCCTGATCTTCAAACAAGTCTTTGTCCTGCTTGCCTGGTGAACTAACATCACCATGAGAGCACCCTGCACAGGGGGCCTGCATGGGATGCATGCAGCAGTTCTATAAGCAGGAAATTATTAATGGGGTGTCCAAGATAAGACAAGTGTTATTGTGGGGGGCAGTCAATAGATAGAACTAACTACAGTTTCCAGCAGGATCATTGTTAACGTTATTTAGAATTAGTGTTAAAATACAGGGGTTCTTGGATGTCTAAATAGCAGCTATGGGCCCTTTCCAATTTCAAAACAAAATTCTGGGGTTTTTTAAGAACAGATGGCACCAAACTGTCCCAAAATGGATATTTTGGAGACCTTGTCTTAACTGTCTGTACTAAAATCTCTCCAGATTTGTTCTGCTCCACTTCTTCAGAGTTGGCCTTTGCAGAGATAATGTTCACATATTGTACTATTATACTGATTCAGAACTACAGCTGCAGGGATAATTATTTTCATTTTTATTTTGAGGCAAACCTGAAACTTGCAAAAAAAAAAAAAAAAAGTGCAATATATGCCATCTTATTCTTCACCAGTAACACGTATACAAATATTTACACATCTTAAACAAAATTACAAAAGTGTTCCAGTTACTTTGACTGCAGAAGCATTTAATACGACTCTGTGATTGGAAATACTAACTCATTCCATTATTGTTATGCACAAAGGCATAGGCTTGATTTTGAGGTTGGAAGGGACATAAAATTTGTCCACAAAGTCCCCTGGAAGACGAGCCTTTTCTTGCATTTATGGCAGACAGACGTTTATTTGTAGAACCTTAACTGAGTAGCTATGACATTTAAACATGCAGAATTTTATCATGTTAATGAAACTTTGAAGAAAAAAATGTCCATTAACAAACAGAATCACAAACACACTGATAAACCATTATTACGACATACATCGAGATTACAGCTGTAATCACTTTGAAAAAGAAAATCTATTAATTTATTATCTATTAATCTCTAAACTTTGACTAATTGAAACTTCATAGAATTTTTCTATGTTAGAGGAAATGTTTATATTAACATAATTATTATTCCAATTTTTATTTGAAATCCATGTTGAAATTAAAATCCTTTTTTTGCAGATCTCTATCTAAAAAATGCATTTTTTAGTCTGTATACATGGTCAAATAAACACTTCACTATGATGTATTATGACTGAATAGATTTGAATTAATTGTGTAGACCAGGGGCCATACTTATCAAGTGTCTTAATTTTACCATTTTAGTCGTAAGTGCTGAGAAACTGTGGAATTTAGCCCCACTCTCAAACTTCAGAGTAACAGCTATTCATCAACTTTCTCAAGTCTAAGAATTATTCCTACTCCTCCAAATATAGAGACGTCCAGAAGTGTCCTAAGTAGTTAGGAGTTGCCTGTAGAGCAAGGCTATTCAACTCGGTCCCACAAGGGCCAGCAAGTTTTCAATTTCTCTGCTCTAACTCACCTGACTCACATCAATGAGTCGTTTTACACTTTATTGGCTGTTGAGTTAATTTAATTTGAGTCAGGTGAGTCAGAGCAGAACACATGAGACTTGAGACACATTAAGTTGGTTTGCAATTTCCTCCCATGCTTTTTTTTTTGTCACATCTTGTAAGCATTTTGTTAAAATTCCCTTTTTATGATGTTCTTTCGTTGGTAAACTTATTCTAAAAGGCGGATTATCCTTCGGTTTCGGTTTTCTGTTTGATTCCGTGTTGGCTACAGCTATGTGGACTGTTACTGCGGTAGAAATAGAGTAGGTAAATTAACCACACACCTGTTTCAAGTTGCACACTAGCAGCAGCTTTGTCGACTGAGATTATATATCTCAGCTGTTAGCTGCAAAGAAAAGTGATGGGGACAATCAACGAGTTGCTGGACAAAGAATAAACACACATTGCAAAGTAAACACACAGGAAGACCAGTGATCAATTATTCAATACAACCAACCAATCACAAAATTGTAAAATATCTGCAGTCTGGCACTTCTATTCAAGATGTCTCAGTATTTTGGGGGACTTGTAGTTGTGAAGAAAGGCTATAAATGAGACAAATCAGTAGTTTACAATGAAACAAAGGTACAAACAAGGCTGTCTGCAGCAGCTCTAGGTGCTTGTTTGAACTCACTTTTTGAAATGTCAGGTGTAAACCATGTTCTATAAAAGGTGTCCAACCAAATGTTAACTGTGTGAAAAATTAAACAGGGTAAGTCCTGTAGCTCAGAGATTCTTCAACAAAGAACAGCCTCAGTGACTCGGTGCATTCTGTATTTCTCCACTTTGCGTCTCACCGGCTAGTCCTCTACTCTGCATTATCCTCTTTAAAAACAGTGAGTAAATCTCCTTTAAGTGGTGCACTAGGATGTAAACCATAAGGGGAACACAATTAATTAAAATGTTCGAATAGAAATCAGATGCTAATCATAGCCAATTTGTGGGAGAGGAGAGCCGAGGCTGCTTCTTCTCTCACATCTGGAGTTGTGCTGGGATGTTGTCCATGGCAACCAAAACTACCAACATCTCTAAGAGAGAAAAAGAAGTAGAGATTATCTATAAAACAGACCTGTAAACATCTACATGGTCTCATACACTTATGAGTTTTATCATGTTGTGTTGAGCACAGCAGGCCTTTGATGCCACTGAGCGGCTTCACCTCCTATGAGCCCTCTCTTGTACCAGAAACTGAACAGCCAGTAATTATACAGCTATTTTAGTTGTTCTTCTGTCTTCTTTTAAAAAATAATCCTACCAAGCCATTTCATGTGTAAGGTAAATAAAGAGAGAGATGCAAAGCGCCTTTCTGTCATACATACATACATACATACATACATACATATATATATATATATATATACATATATATACATACATATATATATATATAAATATACATATATATATATATATATATATATATATATATAAATATACATATATATATATATATATATATATATATATATATATATATATATATATATATATATATATATATATATATATATATATATACACTTTACCTGCACATACCTTCTTTGTTTTATGTCCATTACAAAAGAAGAAAAATAACTACCTTTTGTTGTTATAAGTTTTTATACATTCTTTTATTTAGTATAAGATTATGTGTGAGCATTTTCCTTATCTTCTGCACTGTCAACAGGGGCTACCAATTTTTTTTTTTTTTTGATCAGTCTGATGTCCCTTATATGTTTGTGGAAAAGTACTACGGTTCATTTAGTATTCCCTACAGGTGTCACTAGATGGGCTGTTTCATGATGCCCTAATTGACTGGAATAATATTATGTAGTGCAGGTGTAGAGTTTGGGATAAGGGTGAATATTCATCACTTTGCTGATTGAAATCCTGTTACATGGTTTAAATGATAAATTCCAGTTTTTCTAAGTCCAGTGACTTTCTCATTGCTAAAATCCACTTAATAAAGAGTGGGAATCAGACAGGTTATTATTGTTCAGCAATTAAATATGTCATAGTAACATATTACTTAGACTTACAAGATCAAACACAAGATTATACACATTTTAAGCTTTTTGCATCCAGAATCTTTAGGTTAGGGTTAAAGTACAGGATATTCCTGCACAAAGATGTGAAATGAATAGCAAAACAAGAAATGATGTGCTGTAATGTGACATGTATAGTCATTTTCATGAGACCAGCTTGTGACAATGGTCACAGTTTAGTTATCACATTCCTATAGAGTCCAAATCTGGGACTGCTTCATATTTATAATACTGCAGTCGCATTCTAGCATGGAATATAAATTTTTTTCCTTCTTTTTTTAACAGTGGCAGTGTATCAAATATTTTCTACCAGTCTGAACAGGTGGGCTCCATATGATGATGTGATGCATCTAAAAGTACAAATATATTTGTATTTGTACAACATTTGGTACATAACTAACATTATCTTTCCCACCACACAAAAGATGTTCAAAAAAGTTCCTGTTAAAATTATTAATGAAGGCTGATGGACAGCAAGGAGCTGGTAGAACACTGAAGGCAGGCAAAGCAGAGCAGAGTGTGGAAGCTTTGGGAGGGTAGAGACAGACTGATCCAGCGGCCGAGCTGGCTGAGGAACCGAGCTCCAAATGGTGGCTGAAAATGAACAAGTAGGCCCGGGCTTGGAGGTGAGGGCAGTTGGTGGAGAGGGTAAGCTGTTGAGTATTGCTGGGATGAGGATAAATAGGCAGGCAGATGGTTGGGTTGAGCTAAGCGTGCAGGCTGGCATGCCGCTGAATCAGAGGCACGAGGAGATGTACTGTCAGTAAAGAGCAAACACAAGGAAGAAGACGCAGACGTTGAAATAACAGCCGAAGAACATTTGCTGCCATAGTGGGTGATGGAACCATCTGGCGAAGACTGGGAGGGAAGCTGGGTTAGACTTAATGATGGCAGGTTTCTCAGGAGTGAGAAGGAGAGGCCACACCCACGAACACACATGTAAACACAAACAGAATAAAACAGGGAACCACAGGATTAAAAAAAGGGAGGTGGGGAATCAAATAAATACAAGTTTTCAGCACAAAGAAAGAAAAATCTCCTCTTCTTTTAACAACTGTCTAAACATCTGGGGAAGTTAAAGCTATCCCATTCTGGTCTGATACAGGATTCTAGCAGCTCATTAATCCTGGGCCTTCATTGTCAGATTTTCTGTTTTGTGATATTTCTAATGCTTCCTGTTAGTGAACGGTCTGGAGTGCAGGCAGACCAGTTCAGCACCTGGATTCTTATCTTGTTAAGCCATGCTTTTGTGATGGATGCAGTATATGGTTTAGCATTGCAATGCTGAAATAGGCCTTTCCTGAAAGAGGTGATGTCTGGATGGGAGTATTGGCAGACTGGTTAACCTCCACCCATCTTTACAGTAGAGGCGCTCAGTCTATACCCTGTTATGTTACTGACTGTTGCCAACTAACCTAATTGTGAAATTATCCTAAAGTTGTTTTTGATTTGTATCAGTTACATTCAGTTAAATTCAAAATAAGCCAATATTCTCCATGAAATAGTAAAAAGTCTCAGCTTCAACATCTGATATGTTATTCATGTTCAATTGGGAATAAAATATGAGATTTGGAGATCATTGCATTTCTGGATTTTTAGATCAGTATAACTGCAGGCCTCCTTACACAAAGGGCACATGCACTAAATGAAACCTGCTTTGGTTCCATGGATAGTACTTTTTTTTTTTTTTTTTTTTTTATAAGTGTGAATGCTCATTTGCACTTTGATGCAGAACAAAGAAGTCAGCTTTGGACTGACTGAAAACTTGCGGTCTCAGTTTACTTGCGAGTGAACCCTGGTATGTTTTACCTAAGATGTGAAAGCAAATGGACCACCCAGTGAACCAAAGAGAGGAAGAGACGTAGAACATGTCATGAAGGAACATGCTGGATTTCTCACTGCTTCTCCTGCTGGACAGCTTCTTAGGAAAACTATTACGGCTTCAACAGCAAAGTAAAAACAGAAACACAAAGAGTGCAAAACTTGGTGTTGCTCCATTGTTTACTTGTGATGAACGAGCCATTTTTTTTGTCCTGGCCAATCGATGAGTCTGGTTTTCTTCCCCGACCTGCCTTTTTTTCATCAGTGGTTGTATTTAAAAATACCACCCCTCGAGAGCAGTTGCTGTAACTGCGTGAAGTTGTCCAGGCATTTGGTCCATTTTATTAAAGTGTAGTGTGAAAGCAAACCAAAGTGAAAGTGCAAAATTTCTCAGCATTACCTGCCTGATTGAACAGATTTCCCCCTACTATTTTGGTATGAATGCGCCTAAGTACAAAAAATTTGAGCAGGAATTTGAGCAGGGTTACAACTCAGAGTATTCCCCTGCAGCATGATTTAGTTTCTCATGCTTTAAAATTAACCATGAGAAAACAAATGTTGTTATTAGGTGATTACTGACAATTGTGAACTTTGTATATTAAAACACGGCACCTTGTTTTGTGTCACTCCTCTCAGAATATAGAAATACAAGTTGTAGCATGGTTTAAAGTAATATATTTTTACCTGTGTAGACCATAATGTGAAGATCCTTCAACAAAGTATATTTAATCATAAAAAAAAAACTTAACAAATGATAAACTGTCCACACCCCATGTGTGCATGCTATTGAGTGGGCAGTGCACACTAACTGTCTAAGAAAGTACAGTTTGACTGGATTTCAAAAGGCGGCATCTTATTTGGATCATTTTATAAATCACATGGCCAATCAAGATGCAGAGTGAAGCCATTACAGTAACTGACTTGTAAGAAGCTGCACAAGTAAACAGGTTTTCTCTGTAAATCCAGCCTTGTGGTGCCTGTAACATCATGGTGATAATTACTGATTACATTAAATCTTTCAAAATGATGTTAGTGATAATTTTGTCATCTGTTTTCCATCTCTCTCTCTATTATGTCAGAGTCTCTGAGCAGCATGTAGCAGATTTCCACAACACTCATTCTCACCCAGAAGAAAACTAGTGAAAGAAGTAATAAAACTAAAATGCAGTGATACATTTGCTAGCTCTGAAAATATTTGCGCAGCTTTGCAAAAAAAGTGGAGTTAAAGACAAGACAGAAGTGATTTTGAACATTAGACAGGACTCAAGGGAGTAATCTCAGCAGATTGCTGAGAGACAAAGGCACACACTCAGGTGTATGCCACAAAGCTTTACAGATGAGCCAATCATCATCAGCAGCTTTTTGATGGCCGTAAACATGATTAGATGATTGCATATGGCCACTGGTAAGCCACTCAGTCTCTAGCCATATGTTCATCTGACAACCGTCAACACTTCCACATTCAGTTCTCCCTCTAATTTCAAATCAGTCTTTGGCTGAATGAAGCTTTTGAGTTTGACTAAACTTTGGAAAAGCAGGGGTTGAATTTTCCAGTAGTTTAACTACTTTTGATGTTGCTGTCAATACTCATAAAAACAATACTCAGCTTTAAAGTTTAAGGAAGAGAGTGTATGTGTGTCCATGTGTAGGCCTCTCCCAGACATGAATTACATAGACCAGATTCTCTTCCGTCTAATGGTGCAGGACATAGGGAGAAAAAAAAAATCTCTCAATTAATAGTTTTAGAAATATGAGAGATCAAATATATGCATCATCACACTCAAGTCAGTAATAGGTCTTTTGTTTAACTTTTAAGATAACCGTTTTTTAAAGCAGGGATCTCAAACTATGCTGCTCTAGGGACATTGTCCTGTTGTAGATTCTTCCCTGCTCCATCACACCTGATTCAAATAAAATGGATCAACAACTTGTCAAGTTCTGCACAATTTGATTGAGGTGTTTTAAAGCAGAGAAACATCCAAAACCTGTAGGACAGTGGCCCCGTAGGACCAGAGTTTGAAATTCTTGTTTTGAGGCCATATCGGGGAAAAACTGAAGTATTTGAACTACTTGCACTGATTAGCATTAGTTATGATTTATGCTTAATTATAAAATTAAGATAGATGTGCTTTAAATCAAGGTAATAATGACTTAACTGACACTTAACCTTGTCTTAATCAAAGTCCTGAGGACTTTGGGGTAATTTGAAAACAGATGGTTTTCTCACCTTTATCACAGAGAGTTTTACAGATACAGATATATGTGTATATATATATATATATATATATCTCAATCTATAGGATCCATCACTAGATCATTAGATACATGGAGAGATAGTAGATTAATTTAATTATAAGGAACATCAAGTAATGAATAGTAATTCAAATACATTTAATAGTTATACATGAGATAAGCAGGTATGTTGTATTTGCCAACCACCAGCAACTATCATACTGCATCAGTTAACTTTGTTAAAATACAGACTGTATCGGCCAAAGAGAGACAATCAAGCCATAAACCACTTATGATGCCTTTTTTTCTGTGATAGCAACACTGCAGTACATCATAAGATCAAACAGGGAAAGAAGAGATAAGATCAAAAGACCCAAAAAAAAAAAAAAAAAAAAAAAAAAAGAAAGCGAGAAAAAAGAAGAGGTTAATTATTTTTGCAATGTTTTGACTTGTGTGTATGCTGGCTTTACATCTGTGTGTCTGTACATTAATATTCATATGGAGAGTTTGCTGCGGTACTAACTCTGTGAGCAGATCAGTGTTGGCACCTCTGACACTGTTATGGTGCTCATTTGGTGCTGTACACCTCAGACTTCCAGTACAACTCTGAGTTCTGTCATCTGCAGAAATACTCTGATGACTCAGCAGTTGTTGGGTGTATCAGTGATGGACAAGAAGCAGAGTACAGAGAACTGGTCGGTCAGTTTGTGAAATGGTGCGGTGACAATCATCTCATCTTGAATACCAAGAAAACAAAGGAGATGATTGTTGACTTCAGGAGGAACAAGAACACACATAGAAGTGTTTCCATCATGGGAGAGGAGGTGGAGGTGGTGGAGGAATACAAGTACCTTGGAGTTCAGCTGGACAACAGACTTGAGTGGAAAAGCAACACTGAGTACATTTACAAGAAAGGTCAGAGCAGACTCTACTTCTTAAGGAAGCTGAGATCTTTTAACGTCTGCACCAAAATGTTGCAAATGTTCTACAGGTCTGTTGTTGAAAGTGCAATCAGCTTTGCAGCAATCTGCTGGGGCAGCGGCATCAGAACCAGAGACTTGAAAAGAATTAACAAACTGATCAAGAAAGCCGGTTCTGTGCTTGGAGTAACTCTGGAGCCGCTGGAGTTGATCATCAAAAAAAGAATTCTGTACAAGCTGACGAAGATAATGGAAGATCCTTCACACCCTCTACACAACGCCGTGACGAAACAACAGAGTGTGTTCAGTGGGAGGCTTGTTCAAGTCCGATGCAAGACAGAGAGATACAGAAGATCCTTCCTTCCAGCAGCTATCAGGCTGAAGAACAAAGCCCTTAATTAATTAATGTGATTTTTAAAAAAAAAAAAAAAAAAAAAAAAAAAAAAATACTACTACTACAATATTGAATTTCCCTTTGGGATTAATAAAGTATTTTTCATTCATTCATTCATTCATTTCAGATCCTCAAAAGCTGGACACACCCGCACAAAGTAGGAAAAAAAACAGAAAAAAAGCTGTTTATTTTTTTTAATTAATACCATTGTTTGTACTAACAGTGATTTTTCACTTTATAGTCTTATATTTGAATAGTTATGTAAATGTTATTTTAGCTATACTGTAATTAATATTTGCCAAGTGCAGATTCTCATGTTTATTTTGAGATTTCATTTGAGGTAATTTGCATCCAAATTGGAGGAAGAGTCTGGGAATTACACCTATTAACACAATATGTTGAGCCCTCTTTTTTGTAGAGCCTAATTGCTCTACAAACTACTGACTTATGTATGTGTGTGAACTGCTTGTTTTGCAATAAATATTTTGAATATTCAAGTTTGGTGCCATGATGTGGAAATTAAATAATAAAAACACCCCAAAAATCCATTTTAATTCCAGATTTTAAGGCAACAAACAAGAAAAATGGCAAGCATGGAGATTAGTTGTCCTCCATAGTCCCTCTGAGTTCTTGGTTGTAAACTCCTTGTGTGAAAAATATAGTTTTCCAAATTTCGATAATGCTATCTAGACAGGTGACAAAAGAAACAGAAGTTCAGGAGCTTCTGTGATTTGTGCAGTGTTGACCAGAACTCCCTAAATAATCAGACATTGTCAGTGACACGTGTTTTTCCAAATCAGTTTAAACTTGGTTTTCTTCAAATTTAACATTTTTTTGATTAAACAAAAGATGTTGGGATATAAATGTTATATATAAACACAAACAGCTCTGCAGCTCCAACAATTTTTGGAAATGTTTTTTTTGTGGTTCATTGTTCATGTGTCAGCTTGTTCTCGCTGCATCTATAAATTTCAGGTTAATAACTTGTTAATAAAAAAGGGTTAATAAAAAAAAATGCCTGATAAGCAAGCTCAATAATATGTTTTTCTTCATCTAAAGACCTAATCATATTTGCTTGAGCTCAGGGACGCCTATCTTTTTGTGACTTAATTTGTGTAGGTAGTCACCCCCTCCTCAAATTGTAGCGAGTGTGCTGACACATCCCACAGTTCATAAAATCTGTTCAAGAGTGAAGTAATTGTATCCTGGAACAATAGATTACACAATCTACACCCACTTGATGAAGAACACAAATCAAGCTTTGATTTTTGGCTCTATTTCTTCTTACAAATAACTCAAAAACATGTTTACATGAAAACTGCACATTATATTGCTTTAAGTTAAATAGATGTTATAAACAGTTGTGTGAACTTTTGCACAAAGAAGTATACTAAGGATGACAAATCTTGTCAACAAGCAACAATATCAAATAAGATGTAATGGATCAACTAAAATACAAACTATTTGAACTCATATTGCAATTAAATATTACCACTCAGCTTAGGACTGACCTATATACAGCTACCATTTGGAAAACTGCACATGTTCTCCTCTTACATAAAAGTGGAAATTCCCTCTGAGTTAAACAACTATCGACCCATTTCCAAACTTTCAGTCATTGGCTCTCAGGTTGATTTACAATTGAAACAGTTTTTATCTGATAATAACATTTTATGTTAGTTTCAGTCTGGTTTTAGATGTGCTATTTACTGCCAGTATAGCTGTAACAAATTATCTAATCAGTGCCCTGGACAGAAAACAACACTGTGCTGCCTTATTTGTACATTTTTCAAAAGCATTTGATTCAGTGGATCATGACTTACGTTGAGACAAACTCAGGAATATTGGCTTTTGCCCGTAATGTACTGGGGGTGGGCTAACTAAGCTTAGGCTTCTCTCCTACACCTTTTCAGACATTTCTATGGTGTCTTTATTTATTATTACTATTTCTATGTTAAAGATGTCTGAATGTCTGAATAAAGTGTTTTCTCATCATTTTTCCTCTCATCTTATCTTGTTTAAAGTTACTTTACAGATAGGACACAGTGTGTCCAAGAAAAAAATCTGATTTTTTTTTTCTTTTAGATAGGTAAAGTAGTGCCCTGATGTTCCATTTTGGCTGTCATTTTATTTACTATTTTTAATAAAGGATTTAGGTATTGAGCTAAGTTGCATTTATATGCTGACGATGCTATCCTCTGTACATTGCCTGCTCACTCTGCAGCGCAAGTGATGGAAAAACTTCAGACTGAATTTGAGTTATTGCAAAGAACTTTTTAAAAAGTCTAAAAATAGTTTTAAATGCCCACAAAACAAAGTTTGTAATTTTGATATGAGCAACCATGGCAGTCTACAGGAGAGGTCTTCAATATATCGTTGGGATTAAAAAGGGGAACAATGCTGAGATGAACTGGTCAAAGTGTTCCACAGGGTCCTGTACTTGGTCCACTACTTTTCACTTTATATATGCTTCCATTATTTATTTTGTTTTTTCTTTATTATTATTATTATTATTATTATTATTTATGCTTCCCTTAGTTAAGATAAACAGATTGATTTCCAGTGCCATATAAGTGACATTCAACTATTCTAATCCCTGAGCCTAGATTAAAGTAGTTACACATAATATTGCTAATGGACAAAATACCACTGATTACTATTGGACATCTATGAGAAAGGCATTGCTATTGCAGCTCACACATCACACATAAAAACAAAAGAAAATAAAGATGTTTTAACATTCGTGCTGACAAAAACAGTAAAACAAAAACAGCCCTTTAAAAACACATACATATTTTGCAGCTGTTGAACCTGATGATTGTAATTTTAAATCTAAAAAGTGATACAACCTGTCCCAAGGTCCATTAAAGCACCACAGGATCTGACTGCGTTGTGTACTATATTCTAAAGGGTGATGGAGATCCGGTTTATATCAGAAAATAAGAATTTTAGTAGATTCACACGACTACATGGGCTTCTAGGATGAACTGATCAGTATTAAAATGAAAGAATGAGGATGAAATACAGTAGGACAACAGAACAATACATCTTGACCAGCAGGAACATATATCACATCAGTTTTGCATGGCAGGGGTTTCAGTGCTTAAACTGAGGTTTTTAAAAACTCTTTTTACTCCTCACCAGGTTGCTATCTCCCCCCTGACTCCATCATGCCTTCCATCTGAACTCCAACCTAATCATATCAAACATAAGCCTCTTGCTTCCATTGTGCCTTGCTTAGCACATGAGCCATTGGAGAAATAATCTTGGACTATAAATACGAATAAGAGAGCCTCTTTGCCTTTTATTATAACAAATGAGAAAAGCACAGAATCACACTAATTTCTGCTTGTGTGGGCTAATTATATGGTTCTAAAGAAAACAAAGCAGCGGGGTATCAATTTAATTTGTAACCTTAAAAGAAAAATAAATATTAAGACACACTGCAGAAGATTTAACAAATATAAAAATGAAAAGACAACTGAAAGTGTGTCTCAAAGTCAATTTCTTTTAAAGGCATCTAAATCCTACAACGTAAATGTGGCAGCCATGGTGGATAATCTGTGTAGGACAGAACAGCATGTTGACAAAAAAGAAAGCAAATTCCAAAGACTCCCTCAAAAGGTTGCGAACTTCGGGAAAAAGTTTATTACAGGTAAATATTAAACTGTTATAAAATACAATTAGATTTTTCCAAGAGTTTACAGGAGCCATGGGTAGATACAGCATGGTAGGACATGCGGTCAACCACCTGCTTTCTTTTTCTTAGGGACCCTTATGGAAGGGCAATTCTAATATTTTCTTCCCTTGGCATTTTTTAAAAAACATTGAGTATAACTGTAAAAGTTCCTGGACGAATATTTGGTTTTTGGCACAAAGCACCAGATAATGTTATTGCTCCTCTCTAATACTGTATATCAGATTAACGTTGGATTAGGGGAGTTGAATAGCAGTAGAAATGAATCTATGGTCACAGAAAAGTATTGGTCCAAGTACAACACCCTGTGGAACAACCCAATCAATTTTAGTGAGGTTTCTCATTTACATTTATTTAAACTAATCAGGTAAAATTGACTCAGTCCTCCCAGCACTGCTCCATCAAATAGCATAAAAATCCTCAAGACATTGCATTTATTGGGCTGTTTTTTTTAATCATTATATTAATGAATTTGTCAATGCTGAATATTATCTGGTCAGAAACCCCTTAAATTACAGCTGTTTTAAAGCTGGGCCTCACAGTACCTGAAAATCATTTGGAGAACGATCAGACTTAATTACCACCCTATTTTCAAGTTGTCATTTCTTCCTTACTAAGCTCTTGGAAAGAAAAAAAAAACTCTCACACAAAGACAGAAGGCTGTCAATAATTAAACATTTCACTCCTTTAGTGTGCTATCTACAAACACGAGTTAAACTATTTCAAATTTTATTGCCGCACATAAAGAATAATGGGTGAGAAGACCAAGCAAATAAATTATGCAAAGTAATTTGACAACTATAGATCATCAAGTCTGTGAAAGGTGCACTTCACATCTTCATAACAGAGTAGAGTGCACCTTGGGCACACCTATAAAAGCACAAGTATAAAAGAAACAAGGACCCATGTCCCATAGTCATCTCTTCAAAACTGGCATTTTCAGCTACACATCAACAGCTGAGCATTATTAGGTAATTTAGGAAGATGCACAACCTGCCATGTGTCTCACCAATGGTGCATTGAGACTTCAGGAGATTACAGTGATATTTAAACACAGCTTCACCACAAATTTTCCATCAATGAAAACACGCTGAAGCATTTTAGAAAAAAAACCAGGATTATTGCTGTTTGTTACTCCTAACACTGGAAATTGCCCAACTCCATCCACTGTCTATACCAGCTGCTCTTCCAGATCCTTCTCACAATATTATAGAAAACTTGGATTTTATCAAACTCTGATCAGAGTAAACACACAATCTTAAATTTATTTGCAGGCACCTCTAAAGAATAATGATAATAAAAAACAGAAAAAAAAAATTAATATTGTCAAATAGAAACATCAAGGAGTATATAATGCTAGCCTTTCTTCCACTGAGAAAAAACACATGCTAACATCTGGTGTTGGATGTGAGCAATGTGGATATAGCCAGACAGAAAATTAAACAACAGCAAGCTGTATAATCTGCAAAAAGGCTTTAAGATAGCAGATGAAAAAATAGATGAATTAAAACACCAAGCTGCAGAGGCAGAGAGAAAAATCTCGCTTTCCTCCACAGATTCAGATCCCAGACCCAGAGGCAGAGTCTTTCAGGTGGCAGAGAATATCCAGGTAATAGTGATGGAAGTAATGTCAACAGCATCATTAGTTATTAATATTGATTTTCAAAACACAACCGGCTGTTACTTTTGTAAATCAAAGATTAAATTATGCTCAGATTTTTATATAACACATTTATCCTACTGAAACATGAAAAATAATAAAAATAATAAAAAACATTTAATAGAATTTAAACAGACTGATCATAATATGGCTCAGGCTTTGATATTACCTCTTTGTATTAACTGTGGAAAAAAAATGCTGTTCAATTACTATATTTAAACTTACATGTAGATGTGTACAGACCAACTTGATTTATCATTTCACTTAGCCAATTTCTAAAGAGCAGTGGAGATAAATACTAAATTTATTACAAAAGGGCTTTAAGCTAATGATAATGGTAATTTGATGATTTATCCATTCTAATTATTAAAAGCATCCATATCAGTATCAGCAATACTTTATTTACTAGTATCAGATCAATACCAAATCTTTTAGTATAGTATAGCACTAGTTTTAAGTCACTTTACTTTAGTTGGTTGGGGTCCTTTTTTGGTAGCTTCTGAACTTTTGTGGGTGGATGAAAGTTCATGTGCCGATAAAAACTGTAGATTTTTTTTTCTTGTTTTAATTGTCAAGATTGCATCTGCTAAGCAAGAAGCTTATAACTCTTAGGCTGCACTGACTTTATTTTAACATGAGATGATGGTTTTGCCTTGTTCACCATATCCTAGCTCTTTTTGATGTAAAGAAAAAAGATTGGGCTACTAATCTAGAATCTCGGCCACGAGGATGATGGAAATAGCTCCTTTAGGTTTGTTTACGCCAGGGGTGCCCAAGTTTGGTCCTCGAGATCTACCATCCTGCAACTTTTAGATGCAACATTTCTCCAACACATCAACACATGAATCAGATGTCATCTGCATGTCATTCAGTGCTGCAGAGGCCTGGTAACAAGCCAGTAATTTGATTCAGGTGTCTAAAAGTTGCAGGATGGTAGATCTTGAGGACCAGACTTGGGCACCCCTGGTTTACGCCATAGACACAGCAGCTGCGCTACAGAAAAACAATAAAATGCAAACTTACAGAAGCGGAAACAATATTGGAGTTGTTACAAAGGGACTCAATCCCGACTGCTTTTACCTATCTACACCAAATGGCAACCTATGTGAAGCCTATGCGGAAGTGCAAAAAAATTGTTCACCCCTCATCTGCTAGGGGCTGGCTCCAAAACAGAGCAAATCCCCATAGACTCCCATGTTAAAAAGACCAACTTCAAAGCAGAAATAAACATGTTTAAAGCCTGGTACAAAAATCCATTTTAGTATTAATAGGACAAGTTTACCTTCATGACAACTGTGAGGGGGGTGAATTTCTTACTAACTCATCCGTTTGGATGTTATTTAATCTTGAAATTCGGCATAATTAGGGGCGTGTCCTTTTGATTGACAGGCATCCAATATCCGCGGAAAAAAGGGAGAGTGCAGCACAACCACGGTTTTTAGCCGGCTAACAGCGTGCCTTAGCTTTAGTCCACCTACCTCCGTTAGCTGGTTAGCTACCGTTGCTCGGGGTCAGCTCAGTTAGCTCTTAGCTATAGGCAGCTCGAAGTTTGATGGTTGTCAATCATCTACCCCCACCTTCACAGTCCCCCTCTCAGTAGGGTTGCCACCTTGGATTTGTGGAAAAAAGGGACACTGGACATAAACTTTGGGGCAGAGGAATCGGGGATTATTATCAGTTCAAACTAAATTAACATGAAATTCAGACATAGGAGACAGAGACAAAGTCCTGTTAATATTTTTAATTTTTTACGGATCAAAATCTCTCATACACAATGCTGACTGCTAGGCAAAACAGAGTAGATATCAGCTGATAATTTTGATGAGTCACCCTATATTAGAGACGTCCGAGTTGAGCAGCCATGCCAACACACTAGAACACAGAGAGAGACATGACAGGAGAGATATGCAGTGGAAGATCTAACAGAAGCATATTTGCTTTGACAATGATAGGTAAACTATACTACATTGATTTAGTAATCTAGGCTATACAAAGTTGTAAGACTCCTTGTTGCCCCTTATTGTACCTTTGCTTTTTTCTTGACACAGACTGTCTCTCTGACACAGATGTTCTTGAATCTGCTGCTGTTGATCTGGAGTCCCTTGGCCTGCTGCTGCCATCTTCTACATTACATATAAATAGATAAACATACCTATTAAAACATGATTAAATGTGAAGATATACTAACGTCACAGTGGAACAACTAATTTCTTTGCTTACCTCTTTGTTGTGAACCAGGTTGTCTCTCTGACACAGATGTTATGTTGAGGATTGTAACGAGTATATCGTTTTTTCTTGCCGGTGGCTTACATGAATTTGCTCCTTCTCCTTCCTCGTCCGTTGTCTCTCCTCCCATTTTAATTAAAGACTCCAAAACTTGGCGAAAATAAGACGGACGCCTGATTCAGCTTGCTGTCTGTCTTCCATCAAGTTTCCCTCCCTGGCCTGCTTGGCTTGCGCGGGCCACTTTCAGCGCTTGGGCACGTCACTTGCGTGTGACGTACAGCCACATTAACACAGAGGACATCTGTAGACTACAGAACGAAGGAAATCAAATAAGGTTTTTGCATTTTCCCCGAAAAACCGGGACAAATTGTGTCCCGGGAGAGATTTTATTTTTCCCGGGACAGCTTGTAAAAAAAGAGAACAATTCTGGGAAAAACGGGACTGGTGGCAACTCTACCTCTCAGATCCACCTCTTTGCCCATTTTTGGATTTTCCGGGACTAACGACATGCATGACGCTACCAAGATGGCGATGGTGGGAACCGCCCAACAAGCTTCACTTTTTTCTTCAGAAACCTACTTGTGACGTCACGGAGGCTCCGTCCATCTTTTATGTACAGTCTATGATCCACACATGAAGAAGAAAGACTTCCAAGGTTTCTATTCTTTCATCTGCTTGGCTGTGTAGACGCTCATCCGAAGCACCAGATATGACTGATTTTCCAGTCCTCCAGTGCCGTATTCTTGCAGATTTTAGATGTTGCCCTGGACCAACTCACTTGGTTCACATCAAATGGCTCTACTCAACTGCTTGTTGGCAAGTGCTGCCCAACCATATTGACTCATTAATGTGATTCAGGTGTGCTGCAGCAGGAAACATCCAATACCTGCAGAACAGCTGCCCTTGATGACTGACTTTGGACAACCTGATCTATGCCATTACATAGCTCAGCTTTTCACAACTGAAACTGCATCTAAATTATGAAAATTGTTTGCCTCCCATTTTGCTCACCTGAAGTACACAGGCCTGCAAAAATCACATGATTGAAACACAGTTAGAAGCCCTCGGGACAAAACAACACTTTCCTGCCCCAAAACTGAAGGTGAAGGTAATGAGCCTTTCAATTTATAAATTTAAAAATACCTGTGGGTGCTTTAGTGTGTATCAAGAGCAAAGCTTTGTGGAAATGTTTTTGTATTGCTGACATGATATACAGTATGCCGACAGCTGCACATTGTTTCAGTTTTGCAAACTCAGAAGATGAGAAAGTGGGAAAAACTGATATTCTTAAAGGCAGTAGGCCCCAGTATAGAGTTACCCATTCACACATGTAGAAGGAAGTTTTCACAGATAAAAGATTTTAAATTCTTCTGATGTACTATCAGTTTTGCACCTCTCAGTGCAACAAACATGACAGCCAAAACAGCTAAAAAGGAAGCAGTGCAAGAGGAACAAAGAGTGTCAGAGTTACATAACTGAGCAGATATTACAAAACACTTTTTTTACCGGCCAAAAGGCAGAAAATTTATGTAGTTGTGATAACGAAAGGAGACATCAACAACACAATAATTAAATAAATGTTTAATGTTAAATCAGTTTACACAGTTTGTATTGTTCATAATACCTACTCAGAGCAGCATTACCTGATAAAATCTTTTTTTTTTTTTTTGTTTAGGTCTAATTTACTTTACTGTTTATTCATTTCTTCCCAGTTTAAAGTGAGTTACTGTAAAATAAGGAGCGGGTTGGTGCTGAAATGTGAGCGGGTGGTAATAGGTGACAGTGGGTTGTCAGATTGTGTAAACACAGTGGGGACCTCCCACCCTCAGGTTTTTGACTATCACCTTCCATAATGGGCAAATTGGACAAGTTCTGTGTGTTGCAGTGCTATTCTGGCATGGGGAGGTGTATACGAAGCTTTGAACAATGACACACGGGTGGGCACAATCTAAAAGAAACCCCGCTGAGTAACTAAGCCGAAACCCAAGCTTTCAGTGCAGCGTGTGGGTGAGGGCCCAATCTGGCAACCCACTAGCTGCAACCTTCCAAATCACCATTGAAATCAAAGACCTGCATTGTCTTGACCAATTCCACCATCTGTGTAAAATTGCAGAGACCCCCTGCGTGGTATCTCATTCAATGGTGTCTGTACACCAGTTTGCAGACAAAACCCTTTTTATCTGATTACAGAATAAAAAGCACTTTGTTTAGACTCGGCTTGTGAAGAAGTGAACTGTTACTGATAATGTGGGGGCTCTCACCTTTATTTGTTGTTTTCTCTCATTGTTCTTATTTTCCTGTGTGGGACACAAAGTTCGAGAATGAACAAAGAGGCCTTAGAGGAATACATTCAGACATCAGCACTCTAAGAGGTCACACACAAATATAGTTATCACAATTTCTCAACAGTTACAATCAATTAACCAGAGTCTTAACAAAGCAGGCAAGCTGTGAAGCAAAGCTGCACAGCTGCCACTGAATAAGGGGATGACAGAGCTTTTATCTCTGGAATGGGGCAGTGGCACCAGTGATTGGTCCAAAGGATGGCGAACCAGGTAGCAGGTGAGAAGGGTGTGAT
This sequence comes from Melanotaenia boesemani, assembly GCF_017639745.1. Classification (NCBI taxonomy): domain Eukaryota; kingdom Metazoa; phylum Chordata; class Actinopteri; order Atheriniformes; family Melanotaeniidae; genus Melanotaenia; species Melanotaenia boesemani. The sequence continues at coordinate 10,847,635 of NC_055704.1, forward strand.
GAAGCGGAGCCAATCCCAGGCAGGCAATGAAACATTAACATACACAAGGAGCAAAGGATTAGGACATGTGACAGCTGTAATCTGTAGAGTAAAAGTATATTTGTATAAAGTAGTGAATTGGAACTTCTTGTGTAAAAGCTAGGTCATGCTTGGGTAAGAGTGCAAACCCTCTGAAGCATGGCTTCATAGAAGAAGCTTGTCTGCAGTCCAGATCTTTCATCAAATGAAAAAAGAAAGAGAAAAATGCAAAACACAATAAATATAATCCAGGACTTTATAGTGAGGATAATTCTATATCAGCTAAAAGTAGGACAATGTTCCTCCAAAAAGGTCCAGCAGCTGGACCCTCAGTTCCCAGATGTGTACAAATTGTTGACGCTACAGTAGTAAACATGGCCATGTCCAACATTTCTATTGAGAATTGTAAATAAAAAGTAGGTCATTGCATTGTTTTTAGTTACATCCAGTGATTTTAGACTTAGTTTATTTTTGTGCCTCTACCTGCAGACCAACTATACCAGACTGATTTCTGTTCCAAATCAATCAAATGCAGCAACTTTTAACAATGCAGACAAGGAGCATCAGATGTGTCCTCTCATCTGGAAGTTTGAAGTAAGATGGATGATTTCTGTCAGTCATTCAAAGGGAACACTAGCACAGCAAGATTCACGCTAGCACTCAGAGAGAATAATGTAGACAGCTGGGAGTCATTTAAAGAGTCTAAGAGAAGGACAGGCAGATGGAAATGGATGATCAGGACTGAGAGAATGATTTGAGTATTTCAGGTGAAGAGGCAGAATGAGAAAAGAGCGAGCGAGTTGAAGGGAGAGCATATGAAAGTTGTATTAATGGCAAAGAAAAAAGCTGTCTGCGAATAAATTACTCCGTCTCCCCTGGGATTACTAATGTAATTATTTGAATGAGGGTTCTCATTAGAATGTGCAGAGGTGTGGAAGACTTGAGGAACAAAATGGGAAACAGAGTCGGAGCAATGAGGGTTTAGCTACTGGAAATTAACTTGCTGCTCTGAGCTCTATAATTGATACGAGACACAGATACTTTTGATTGGAACAAAAGAGAACCAGGACCAAAGAATTTCCTCTCTCCGACTCTTTTTTCCTCCTTATTTCCTCAAGAACACACACACCCACCCACACACAGACACACACACAAAGAAAGGTGAAAGGTAATGCTCAAGATGCAAATAAGGATAGATGACCCACGGATCACAGATAAGGTTTTATTTGTTGAATAATCTCTCAGAACCAGCAGAATATTCTCAGTTTTTTTCTCCCCTTTTTTTTTATAGAAGGAAAATTTAAAATACAGAGATGTCTCCAGGAATGTTGGGTCTTCAGTTTCCTATTTTACAGTTCAAAAACATGAACAATTTCCCAACAACAACAAAATATAACAACATATGAACACTTTCATTAAAAAAAAAAAAAAAAAAAAAACCCAAAAGAAATTGTGAGCAGCCAGTTTCATAAAAATATAACAGATCCAGTGAGTAAAAATGTCTCAGAGGACACAAATTACCATCTTTTTAAACACGACAACTTTGAGTTGCTTTCAAGTTTTAGCTGTCAGTCATTCTGCCATGAAGGCTTTCCTTTTCTCGGACAGTAAGCATCTCATTTTCAAATAAAATTCTTAACGTGGAGATTGTCTGAATAGCAGAAGTCAACAACTTTCAGCATGCCTCAAGAAATGAATAAAAACAGCGTATCTAGTTATTTTCCTACGATAAAACAGAAAGCACATAACACGTCTATTGAACATCTAAATGAGGTTGAAACTGAGTTGTAACAAATAACCTTCAATGAAAGTTAACAATAAAAATTCCTCCAAAAAATTTTTGGGGGTTTTTAATTAATTAGTTTTCAAACGAAAATATTCTCAGTAGTGCTACTGTACCGCAGCTTTCCTCTTTTTCAGTCAAACAGTTCAGTTTACAATTGACAGCAAGTATTGAAAACCCTTTATTTTAATTAGTTTATTTATTCCTTGTTGAAAAGTTTCCATCACAGAGGCTAATTACGCTTGTGTTTTAAATAATGAGGCTTACAACTCTGTAATACTACATAGATACAGACAGATGCTGACGATGCTGTTTTTGTATTGACTTTCCACTGGTTAAAATGAAACTATTACTATGGACTCAGAGCTGTAGTTTCCCTGCTACACCAGAAATCGTTGTTTAAGAATTGCTCTTTGAAAACAATTATGTTTTGTGTATCCAGCTTACATGCAACCATTAACTCATCATGAAGTAATTTAAAGAAAAGCAAGTTTGTTTGTGAGACTTTACCAAAATTAAGATGCCTGACTGCAACTATTAACTTGATAATAAGTCAATTTTCTGCTGCAAATGTATTTATTGTATTAATTTCTGATAACCAGTGGTATGAGTGCCACTCATTGTGGCCAGCTGGGGCTTGTTCTAGATGCAAATCTTTCGCCCTGACGTCCATTCGGAGTGGCTGGAGCAAATGCACCCCAGGTCTCCTCCCCAGTGATTGGCTCAACGCTCAGCCAATCATACTGCAGCTTGGTGGAAACCAGGAAATAAAGGGCTGCTGCAGTGTTCAGTCGAGGAGGGAGAAGCGGACGGCACAGGCTGCTTCCCCTCACTTTAGATGAGAGAGGCTGATTAGCCCAGGTGGCCTCTTCTCTCGGTTTGGCAGATCTATGGTGGCATGGCTTTTCTGGGTGTTCCTTTTGGTGCAAGACTGTTTTGTATCCACAGCAGGGTTACCCCCTAGCTGTTCGTGTTCCTTTTAGGGGACTTAGTTCTAGTCTTGTTTAGTTTAGACTCACCTTCGTTATCCACCCAGTTTCTGTTCAAGCTTTGCTGCACTTTTAGTTTGTGTTCTGCCATTTTGTTATTCTTTGTATTGTAGGTTTCGTTGTGTTGGGCTAGGTTAGGCTTTTGTTTGTGACGGACGTCACTTAGTTTATGGTAACTGCTGTTCTTTTTGTCTGTTTAGTTTTCACCCCGAGTTATGGACACTCCTTCGTTTTACTCTGTGGTTTTTGTATTTGGTTTTGGGTTAAACCTTTTGTATTTATTTTCAGCAGTTTCACTTACCCTAACACTTGTTTACCTTTTGTTCCAGGTTTTATTCTGTATTTATGTTTGTGTCAATAAAATGTGTTGTGTTTAACTTTTACACCTGTCCCAAAGTACTTTTGTGTTGCGCCCAGTCATACCCCTGATTTGGGTTGTAACACCAGCTTTTAGGTTTGCCTCTAAAATAGTGCACACTTGTCTGTAGCTTTGACAAATGCATTTTAAAATAACATATTCTAACCAACCACAAAACACTCTTGGATACCGTTTAGCCCTTTTGCAACTGTGAAGAGGCTAAGGCCCTATACACATGAGCCTGGGTTTGTTCCTGTTGTCTACATGCAAAGGCTGTTTTTGGGATTGAAACCCAAGAGTTCATACCGTGAAGATTCTCACCGACTTCATTAATGTTCATGTGTGGACTTGGAAACCAGGATTTTTGGCTTGTGACATCAGATTGTGCACCGCAAACTCCTTGGTTTAATGTTAGGATATGTGCTAATCTCCCCTTAGGCTGAGAATATATTTGCTTTTAATCATGCGTTATGCATGTTCATCATGGTTGCCTTGCATATTTTGCATTTGTTTGTACTGTTGTCTGTGCGCATTATTGTAAGGTTTTGGTTAAAATGATGGAAAGTTTTAAAGACTAGCTTGTTGACCAAATTCGAAATTATTCCTTACATACCATCTACAATACCACAGCTGTTTTTTTCTGGAATGATCTTAAAAATGAATCAAATGCTAACCTTCTCTATTATTGCCATGTTTATCATTTTGTTTACACTCTACAAATATGACAACTCTATCTGGTCTGAGTTCTCTAACGTGCCCCTTAGTGGAATCCTCCGGTAAGCAGCGGATTACACAAACAAGTACGTGAACAACTGTGCTCATGATGGAACGGGTTTCTTTTACAAATGGGAGGTTGTTTGTTCTCACCATTAGTTTACATGGCAACAGTAGGTCTATCCACGATAGCACTAATGCATATATTGCTAACAAGACTTTTCATGTTTGCATCTTAAGATACAGTTACAATACTGGCAACAGCAGACCGAGCCAAAATAGCACTGATGCTATCTTGCTAACAGGACTTTAACATGCTTGCACATACTGTAAAAAGAAGATCTTGTTATACATTTAAATTCATCAATCAACAATTCATCATGGAATTCAGGGCCAGCATAGCCAGCTTTGGGTCAGACCTGGTCAGTCCTTGAATGCATGGGAAAACTTTGAGAAAAAGATGTGTTTTTGTTTTTGGTGGAAGAATGGCGACAGAATTTTTGCATGTCCTGACATTGCTGTTTGAATTTGACTGAGCTACTTCACCTTTATATTAAAGGTCAGGAATATTTTAAGATCTGTAGATTTTCAAATAGAGTTTTTTTTTTTTATAATTTTGTTGCATGGATGTGATTTTTTAAACAGAGAAGGAACAGTTGTTAAAAAAATGCAGGTTTTTGTGTGTACTTAGCCAAAACAAGGTATAGAAAATTAATAAATGATTTAGAAAAATGTTTCCATTGGATTGGCAACAATTTCCTTTTTATATATATATATTCTAAAAGTTATCATTTGACTTACTGTAATTATGCTCAAAGAATCAGCCTCAATGTCCCTGATTTTAATGTACTTACCTTTCTAGTGCAATAGTACTTATACTTGCAAACACCTAGGTCATTATTGTGTGTTTGAATGCACACAAATTGTCTGCTTTTCTCTCTTTTTGCCTATTTGAAACTATAAAGACATCAGCACAGTGTAAGGAATGCTGATGTGCTGAAGAAGCAAGAGTGAAGCAGGAGTAAACTGCAGCCCTGGGGAAAGTTCATACATAATGTCAGAAAGCAGAGAGATCAAAGTGTGAAATGGTCTTGTTATGCAAAGCATATTCACATAGCCTTATTCAGAAAACAGAGCCAAGAAAAAAAATGTTAAAGATATTAAAATATTAATACTGCCCTTTTTTTTAAATACAAAAAGCTTGTGGACATGGAAGAGTTAATAGTCACCAAACGGGAATTAGCAGAGACATTAAGTAAATAAATAAGTATAATAAGCATTCACATTACTAAGAAACAGACCAAATAAAATTTACCTACCACAAATTTCTGGACACAAATATTGAAGTTTTTCTTTCTTTGTTTTTTTCTTGGAAAAGCACATCAATGGTTTGGAAATCTTTAAGGAAAAAGTTCAAGTTTTTTTTTTCTTTACCGCGAGAGTGAACATTTACAAACACCAGTTACAGTTCATGGTGCTTTACTTCTCTTTAAAAAAGAAAAAGAAAAGAAAGGTTCAGTGTTCCCACAATTTACCTGCGAGTTTCCTCAAACAACCACTGCTGCTTCAAGCTTCCGTTGGCAAGAAGTAGCATTAGCACGTATCATCCTTTAAGTCCCAGAAAGTCACACCTCCCAGCCGTGGCTAAGCAGAACTAGTCACAGCATGAAGGAGGGAGAGGATAAAACAGGAGAAAAAGAACATTAGCGCTACATAAAGATGGGACAAACTTCCCTGTGTTCTCCTTTCAGCTGGTTCAGAGGCTAACCTGGGGCTACGATGCGCCCCAGGAGAGCAGTGTCGACATATCTGACACCTCAGTATATTCAGCCTGTGGCGGAGACCTCCTGCTGCCCTCACACATTTCCTCTGATGTTTCACACGTTAACATCCGGGATTGGAGGAAAATTTGGAAAAAGATAGGGAATTATTGAAAAGTAGTCAGAGCTGTGTGAAATCCTCCTGACATTCAAAGCCAAAGCTCTTGTGTAGATGAGGTGTTGGATTGTTTCACTGTTGATTTTGATGGATTGAAAAGGGTCTTCTGTTGTCTCTGAGAGCAGAATCAGATTGTCAAAAATGGGTCCATTTGTCTGCGGATAAATGTCTGCAGAAGTCTGAGCATGTACTGTAAAATTCAGTGTTTTGATAAATAAATGACAGCACTTGAAATAACATGGAGTATCCATTTGTCACCAGGTCAGCTCCACAGATTGTCCGAGGGAGTTGTGTCATATTTACAGAGTCCTGCTCTTTAACTCTAAGTTCACCTCCTGGCTCCTTTCTTTTGACTGGTGGTAGGGGTCTGGTGCCCAGCCTCCTCTAGTCATGTGGTCCTGGGGTTGGGAAGGTCATAGACAATGGGTGGATTCATGGGCAGGAAGTTGACAGTGCAGGCAGAGGCGTTGACGAACGTTGTGGTGCCGTCTGTCATCATGCCGTAGCCTGAAAAATTTTAACCGAACAGGAAAAAAGAGATATGGTGAACTTGCAAATATTGAACGCTGTTTTATGCACAGTTAAATCAAGCTAAGGTCAGGTATTTATGCACAGGATATGATGATGAAAATGCTGAAGACATTTTGTTACTTCTAACTTTCTCTGTAGGAGTCATTGTGTTTTTAAGTTACTTAATTCAATCACAATTTCAGATGCATTTAGCCATCTGACAAGACCCAAAAGCATTGGAATAAGGGCAGCTTTATTTCGGAGTTTGGCTGTTATGATACACACCAAGGCTTTAATATATATATATATATATATATATATATATATATATATATATATATATATATATATATTGTTTTATTATTATTTTTTTCAACAAAAAGTTGCGTAAAGCTGCAGAAATGTGGAGCTGCGGAGCGTCTGCAGAGCACCACATGCAATGATGATTCAACTGCATTATTCTGAGGATGTTAGATGGACTGAGAGCCTCAGTGCTGTACGATTCCAGTCAGGCAAATAAGTTTATATGCATTTTAACCTTCTGGTGCAGATCAAACTAACTTCGCAATTTGATTAGTTTGATCCAATCCACCTGCTTTTGTGACTGTTAATCTAATCTCTTGCATAAAGGCAATTAATGGAAATGAGGCAATTTTTTTGCAACAGTTTTTTTTACATCTTTTTTAATAACGAAAATAAGTAAAAACATGTAATCCAACAGCAAATGTAGAATTGCAATGTCTCAAAATACTACTTTAGCTGTTTTTAGGTGCAGGTGTCTTTTCCACCATCCCTTGAAGCAGATCTCTGCATGTCTGTACTGGACCTTTCACATTTTGGAATACATAAATACAAAACTTAGAATAATTTCCATCCTCTCCGAATCTCTCGGAGCCCTCTCATTAATGAAGAGAGCTGCTCTCAGTGAATTTCTCCTCATATAAAATCTGATCTAGTTTCTAATCTGGTTCTCTCTGATGGGGGACTGCTGCTCTAGGGGCCAAATGCTGACCTGATAACCCTGAAAAAAGCAATCCTGTGAAAAAAGAAGACGAAGAAGAAGAAGAAAAAAAAAACTCTCTGCCCTTATTGGCCTGGATGAAATGCTGATAAGGATGTACCAGCTCATCAGTTCTCTAATACTGTTTTAGCGCTGCATGTAGAAGCAGGTTAATCATCAGTGCTCTGTGGGATAAAACTCACTGATCCAACATAACTGCCAGAGGATAGGCGAGTCTCCATGACAATGTGAAAGAATGGCATCACACCGTATCCTGCAGGCTGTGTTTTTAGTAAATACGACTGAAATGATCAGGCTAGTTTAAAACATTTCACTGGAACAATGATGCCCCACACAGCGGGAGAGAGAATACGTTTCCAACTTTCTTCTTTACAGCAGGAAGAAGAAAAAATAAAGGAAATTTAAAAAAAATATATATTGATCAGTCTTGTCTCTTCTTGTCTGTGAGTTGCTGCTGTCAGTTACTGAGTCTCTGTATTGGGATAATGTCAGCTGAGGCATCCTTTAAAAATTAGTATATAGACCCAGATCTGGTGGGCAGACCCCAGGAGGCTGGGTCCCAACATTCACAAATCAGGAACAAGCTTTTTTTTTTTTACTTTATTTTATATACTTTTGAATTTCGTTTTAATTCAGGATTATCTAACAGTTATCTTTATACTGGTACTAAATGATCATAATAGCAAGTTGCACATTTGTGTGTATGTCCTTTACGTTTAGAGCATTTGGTGCTCAGTATTGTGCAGCTTCAATTAAATTATTTAAAGATAACGTGATATTTCATTTTTACTGAGTAAAAGTAGTTTTACTGTTGCATGAAATTAAACAGGAACAATTTGGTATTAGCTCTTATTAAAAGATGTACTCATGTAAAGTACTTGTGCAGGTTAGTTTTTACTGACCACGGTTCCCATTTGATGGGGATGTAGAAATTTTTTAAGTGGCAAGAGGGTAATGAAAACATCTATGCTGATGAGCTGTTGTTGTGTGTGAAATGTTTAACTGAGCTTGTCATTCCATTATATTGGTTGAGACTACAATACCAACTTTGCTATTCATAAATTAAATGTTAGAGAGTGAATAACTAAAGTGGAATTTGTCCTCTTATAAAGTCAAAGTTCATTTGATAGATGTGGCCCAAAACAATCAGTTCCTTGACCTTTTACTAGGTTCTGATGCCAAGACTGTGTAGAACCAGTAGCTCTGTTATTGAATTCAAGCTGAGCTTGCGCTGATTAAACCCATCAAAAAATTCCCACCACCCAGCAGCTACACAAACAGCTTTATGAATATTTTACAAGTTAAAGAATTAGCCTTTGTTAAAGCATCGACCTAGTAAATTAAATATTAACTTGTTAATTATTCCTTGGTTATATTTTTTATGAATAAATAAATAAAAACAAAAAATTTCTCCAGTATATGTTAGATTAATTGTAGTGTAAGTGTATATGTCATGAATTATGGAAGCAGGAGCCGAGGTTGTAGGACCCAAATGCAGTCTCATGGAGACACAGGTGGATGGATGAAACTGCAGAAGTAGGAACACTGGGAACTAAACTAACAAAAGACCAAACTCCAAAAACTAGAATACAAGGACTAAAAGAACAAACACACAAAGACTATGAAACAGACTGACTAACTCACACACACACAATGAACTAGCAATGAACAAAGAAAAACCTGGAGCATCAATACAGAGTGACTGACTACAAAACAGGTAGCAGGTGCGCACAGAATATACAAAAAGAAAAAAACTCTACAAAACAAAACAGGAAACAAGACAGAACACAAACATGACAAAAGACTAGAAAACTAAATAGACAGCAGCAGAAGAAGAACAAAAACCCACAGATGATGACGGTACAGCTGATAGACATCATCAAGCCTTAATGTTAAGGTGTGAATGTACAGCAAGTCAGAATAATCTTGATGAAAAGTGAACAAATGTATGGACAACTGTCAGTCTCCTATAAACTTATCTTATTAGTATTTACACCAATCTGACAAGTTAAAATAAGTTTACAAAATTCTTTAATACATTGGGTCTCTAAAGCTCCTTTGTGAGTCCTATGTGAGTTCATATTTGTATTTCCAAAGATGAAGTCATTCAAAACATAATAAAATGACTTAAAATCATTATGGCTACGTAAAGAGCTGAGTCGAGGTACAGTTAAGAGTTCAACCTGGCTATTTAACTGGACAGCTGTCCTTGACCCAGTATGCATGCACTGGAGGGAAATGTAGATATTGACCAAAGTATGTCACCACTGCTATATTCAGAGGAGATGTGGCTACTTTTAGTTTATAAGAAGTTACTTTTTGACCCCAAACAAAAGAGGCAACCTACCCGAGTATGTTCCTCATGTACTATTAACTATTAACTATATAATTACTGAGTCATTTCAGCTAAAGACTATTACAGATATTTTGACAAGAGGTGTCAAAGCTTTCTTCTCACTCTGTCTTTCTTTAAAAATACAGGGGGAAAAACAAATTTTGTCACACAGTCTGACACAAGAGATGTTTGGGTTGAAACCGTTTATGCACGTACCTTCATGGATGTGTCCAAACACATGTAATTTGGGTTGGACTCTTCTTTGAACTGTGTTGAGTAGCTCCATGCATCCAACACGCTGCATCTTCTTTGGGACCCAGTCCAGAAAACCTGCCCACAAAGAGATGCAAATAAGATGCCAAAAACTGCAGCTCACACAATGCCTGCAAACTGTACCAGAAGCATAAGAAATTTTTCCTTCATTGTTGCTATGCCGCCTTTTGCAGCTTAAATTCTTTAAGGTTTGACTTTATTAATAAAATCATTAAGCTGCAGTTATTCGAACATAAACACCAAGAAGACTGCATCCACATAGGTAAATATTGTCTGTGTTACAAATATTTATTTTAAAAACAATTTTTTTTAATGTATTATTATAGACATTCAGATTAAATGAAAGTAAAGCAACTGTATGAGCACGAGTAAAAAAATAAAAAAGATAAATAATGACTAGAAGCTAAAAAATTTGGTGTTTAATTATTAGTTTGCTTCAATAATAATCTGTTGTTGATTCAGTAATTCATGAATTGGATGTTTGATGGTGTTTGGTCGATTTTAAGTGTGTTCATGGCTAAGTGTGTCTATGAATGTCGGTGAATTTTAAAAAGCCATTCATCACATTTTCAAACAAAGCTCCATATTTCTGGCCGTTTGTGTGATGGTAAACTGCACAACGCAGCACATACAACAAACGACTCTGAAAGCAGCCATATAAAATGAAGATCAATCAAAGCCACGCACAGATGCAGACTTCACAGTATGTGTGACAAGGATGAAGCATGGAGTGTTTATAATTTAGTGGCTGCACTGGGAGGAGGGATGCTGCTGATGCTGAGTCAATAAAAGCATCAAGTTGGAGCAATAAAATGAGTGAAGAGCTCATGCCGCCATTGTTCCCACCTTCTGTCACTCTGCCCAGACAAGAATAATAAAGTGAATACAAAGGAAAAGCTATAAAAGACAACAAAAGAAAAGCAAATGAGGAAATAAAGTGGAAAGAGGACTGAATACACCAGAAGACCTCACTCAGTGAAAAAGTGGTGAAAATAAAGAATGAGTTTTTATGTAAAAACAGATAATTTAGTAAAAATCTAACAAGTGTTGCTATTGAACTTGCCAGATACAACCTCCTCTCATACAGAATAATGATAGTTTTATCTGAAGAGTAAACAAAAGCATGACAAATACTTGTTTTTTAGGTGATTTTGTGGCAAGAAAACACAAGGAAAATGAGGATTGGAGCCCCAGAAACTCTTTACTTTATAATCCGTAATTTTATCAGTTCTAAGCAGGGCAGAGTCTAGAAAATTTTGGATGGGGGGGGCCAGACACTAGTAATCAAAACAAACTTGATTTTACGTAACCACATATTTATTCTCGTTCTCTCATATTGAAATGTTTTAGGTACCCGGGAACAATAGTTGCAGGCTGTGCAAACATGGCTAGAGGTTCCTCTTATCTGAGTACATTACCGTATGTGCTGCATTCACTTGCACTTTGGCATCTGAGTAAAACTCAGCTTACACTGGATTTTCCTTGCTATTCAGTTGTCTAAATTCGGGGTGGTTCTGAAAGAGAGCAGTCAGACTGTAGCCCCCACAGGCCACCCTCTTTGGCTCCAGCATTGGTTTTTAGTAGTTTGTAGGTCATGTTGGTTAAGCGATTCATTTCTTTATACTTTAAACCTCTGTATCTGTTGAAAAAATAATTATGAACCCTGGAACTTAATACTTTCTTTATGTGGCTTTTGAGACAGTGGAAGAGACGTGAAAATTTAAAAGGGTTTTTTGTGTCTTGGGGTATTTTCATTTGCTTCTTGTTTAAAACAGCTGCTGCATTGGGAACTGAGCCTGTTTTTCCTCTTTTTGTCTCACTTTCAGCTTCTTTCCTTGGGCTGTTAACTTCTTCCTCACAGCCAGATAAAGAGGCCATATTTTTCCTCTCTCACCCTGGATATGCAGCTTTATTGCTCCTCATAAAAGGCAGTCACTGTCTGCAGTGTAAAATAATGTATTGCTCATGTTATATCCCTTTACCTTCCTGTCTTATATTAATTTCTTTATTTTAAAAATCATTTAGAAAATTAAATGCCGACTTGTGTCCTCCATTTCCTTTTTCCATCTTTCTTCCACGTCAATCCCTATACTCCTGCCTCTGAGTTAGTGTGTGTCATGCATTAGTAGCCGCTGTAGTTGCCCCATATGCTGATGGCTTATGAGCAGATAGCTGGAGACACTTGGCTAAGCTGAATGGAAAATAAATGGTTGTGTTCAGAGCCGAGACGCAGACACAGAAATCAATCACACACACTTGTCTGAACACCACAGCTGCAGCGGGAGATGGGGTGTGAAAGTGTGTGTTCGAGTGAGAGAAAAGTGTGTGTATGTGTGTGTGCTTTGCGTGAGAATTTGCATATAAGATGTCAGTCAGCTTGTGAGTTAGCATTTGCTTTTCCAATTTTTCCAATGTTCTCATGTACCGAGGATGTGGGGTAAGTGTGTATCAATTAAAAGGTGATTACTGTGATGGCTAATAGTCTCCAGTGCAGCAAAAGTGCTTTCTGGCAGAGAAGAACCAGACTGAACTGTGTTAGACATCACTGATCACTCCTGGCTTTTATTAGTTCACTTACCACAATAGGGACCTAATCCTCACCCCCCTACCAAAGCCCTTTTGTACTTAGAATTTTATAGTCGAAATAAAAATGTGTATGTTCACATAGCGGCCACTTTATTAGGTACATGTGCAATTGCTTGTTAACACAAATAGCAAATCAATCAATCACATGACAGTAACTGTATTTAGGCACATGGTCAAGATGACCTGCTGAAGTTCAAACTAAGCAATAAAATCAGGAAGAACAGCGAAATAAGTGACTTTAAACATGGTTGTTGGTGACAGACGGGCTGATTTGAGTATTTCATAAATTGCTTATCTACTAGGATTTTCCTGCACAACCATCTCTAGAGAATTGTCTAAAAAAAGAGTGAACATATCTAGTGGGCAGCAGTTGTCTAAATGAAAATGCCAACAGTTACTCAAATACTTGTTTGTAACCATTGGTTACAACCAAGGTATGCGGAATAGCATCTCTGAACACACAACACATCCAACCTTGAAGCAGATGGGCTACAGCAGCAAAAGATCACAAAATTGGTGTTGGAATGGGAGATGATATGAAGCAAAATCTCCAGAGATCAGGGATCCAGTCTCTAACACCTTGTTGAATCCCTGCCACCATAAATTAAGGCAGTTCTGAGGGCAAAAGAAGGTCTAAAATGGTACTAGTAAGCTGGACCTAATAAAGTGGGTCAGTGAGGGACCAGTTATTAACATACTTGAATGACTACTAAGGTGAAACTCTCCCCTTAACCCGTCCCAACTGCTCCCCAGGCACTGAGACATGGCCCATTGCTCTCTAGTACAGCTAGAGATGGATCAAATGCAGAGCCGAATTTCCCAATTGGGATTAAAAAAGTAAATTATTAATCAATTTTTACCAACTAGTCTTTGGTCACAACTTTCAAATCGATGCTTGCGTAGATTTACCCAGTTGTACCAACTGTGTGGAAAAGAAAAAAAGGGCAGGGCAGGCGGGTGATTGTAGGCAGCCTGCCAGGGCAAATACTTTTCACTTTTGTGCCCTTTTCCTTTTGTTTTCAGATTATAAACCTTTATTATTACCCTAGTAGCTCAGTTTATTTAGGCAGGAGAATACTGATGTTCAAAGTATGGTGTGAACAGATGGATCCAGTCCCATTTCATTCATTTGTGAGCAAGCAGGGTACACAGTTTCCCGCTACCCATTAACAATCCATCACCAGGTTGCTATGAGATTTAGTGGCAGATTGTTTCCAGTTTGCTAGCAACCAATCACAGCTGATCCTAAATGGCAGGGCTGTCATAAGAAGGTTTTACTACTATATGAGGGAGTGCTGAAGCTCACTTTGACCATAAAAGTTATTTAAACACACACACACACAAAAAAAACCAGCAAGAATATGTCTGAGTTAAATCTGCAGTTTGGTATCAAAATAGTAATGATAAAACAATTTCCCCATAATTACTAGCAAAAAGACAACATGGTCATACGTTGAATTCTTGTCAGTGTAAATGTATAACTCCATGAACTATCCGTGGTAGGGGACTGGGCTTGATCTTTGGTCGTGCATAAATCTTCAGCATTTGATTTGCTGAGTATAGAGAGGCAGTGTGTTTGCCAAAATGCTCTTACAACACCATCAAATACTATCTGACAATAACTTGGCTTTCATTAACTTTAAATTAATTTGAAAAATGTACTTATCTGCAATCATGTGCCATCCAAATATTGATCCATATAATCATAGTGTGCATGTGAGCCTCATTGTTTATCCTAAAATGCCAGCTACTGATCCACTACTGGATCTGCTATGTAACTTGTGACAGATGGTTTGTACAGTTTTTGGAAAACGACAAGAGTTTCCAAATTTGACTGCAGATGATTGGATCAACCATCTGCATATCACTTTCTATCACGGACTAGACTCAACCAACACAGTCAGCAGAGTGGAGGCATTAGATAAATGAAATTTTAGTCCGTGGTGAGAAGGGTAGACATAGTTAAAACAGATTTATACCTGTTGGGATAGGATGCTGAAAACATCTAGGTAAGCCTAGCATGATAGAATCTCTCATGACCATAATATATTGTATCCTATAAGACTCCAGATTACTTCTAACATATCATGGAAGACCTTTTAGTTTATTACTTCTTGTTGTGCTAGAGAGCATCTATTTGGATATTTAATGTCATTACCAACTGAAAAACTCAAGAAAAATAAAGACAGAATTAAGAGAAAACGTTTCATTTTTTGTTATCCATTCTCCTGAATCTCTCCTTAACTTCAGCTTAAGATGATGCTGCATTCATGGTAAATTAAGAATGTGATTTTATTGCCATTATATCAATTCTCATTACTTTTACAGTTCACCTAACTGAAGAAATAAATGTGCTAATAAGCTTCTACAAATACTTTGTTTAATGTTTTTAAAAAAGGAAATCTTACATCCAACTGATATATAATTAGCTTTTACCTGTTAGTTTCCAATTTGTCCTCAATGCAACAGCAGGACAGCACATTGGTGGCCATATAAGCAACTGTTCTAAATGTTTGCCACTAAAAACATAAAAGAGTGTAGAAGATTGGAGTGATTGGGAAGATTCAACTGAAGATTAAGGAAATGTAAAGAAAATAAATGTAAGTGAAATATTAATGTGTCAGTTTAGTGTGTGGTCTGAGGTCTCAGACTGTTAACTGAATGTTCTCTCATGTTGTACTCTGATGGTTATTAATACAGATCACAAAAGAGGCGCAAGAAGACAGAAGTGGAGTTTGATCATAGGTCACCCTATGCCCCCAAATTGATCTGTTTGAGGAGTAAATCAATAACAGAAGAAAGCTGCTAGAGTATCTGTGTTATTTTGACCAAAACCTGTCACATACATTTTATAAGAATACAGGAAATTGTCAGCATGTGGAAAAAAAAGAGGCTAACTTGTCTCCTTTAAAGCTAAAAGCCCATATATAGTTCTTCTAAATAATACAGCCTTTAAATATATAATTTTCCTTGTTATTTTCATTGTTTTTATATATTCAGAATTTTGCTTTAATCCTATGTCAAGTTGGAAAAGCCTAAACAAAACTTATTTATCTAGGACAGCCAAGCACACATTGCAGAGCCAGACCAGTTGGTTTAGTAGACTGTTATAGATGGTAAAATGTGTGGGCTAATGTATAGATAACTGAATGAAAACCTCTAAAAAGAAAACAGTGTGTTTTTGGAAGCATTCTGTGATGTGTGTCTCACCCAGTGGGGGGCAGTGTGTGACCAGGATGTCCGTGTTGTCTGGGATCTGGTTCCACTTGTCTAAAAGAGCCTGACCTCTTGGCAGGTTGAAGCCCCAGCCATAGTACCAGGGTTGCCTACAGGGAAAGCACAAACACACAGAAAAATGAAGAAGAGAATAATTAGTTAACACACTCGCTGCTAGAAATTCAAACATCATCATGTGGGATGTTTTGGGAACAGAACTGACCTCACAGCAGCTGTCACACATAAACAAACCACAGTCTTACAGCCATAGATTAATAAGCCTTTACATTTATAAGACTGGTGTAAAGATTATATTGGGGGTGGAGGACTAAACAGAGACTTCTCAGGTTTCACTCGCATCAGTGACCACATCAAGAACCCAAAACTAACCAGAACACAGAATGCAACCGGTAATGCTTAAAATTGTCACACACTCTTCTTTTTAGTGAAACCCAATGAAAAACTGCAAAATAATGATTATAAATGGATTTGATATCAATTATAGCTTATAAAAAACTAAAAGGCCATAGTTTACCAACACAGCAAAATGAGATTTATAAGAACCAGCATTATTGACAAGGAAAATGGTACTTTAAGATCACACAGTATAAATGTGGATCATTTACTGGTGAACATTTTCTACTAAAGATTTTGGTTAGAAATGATGGATGCATATAGAAACTGACCACAGCCATGCCTGAAATGAGTAACACATGCAATTAACCCACTGTAAAAGATTCATCCCAGTGACAACTAACCGTCAAATGAAGTGATGACACACAAACCACTCATCTCCGAGATTATTGTGATCCTCTTATGATAGAGGAATCAAAGCTTGTTACCACTTCCTTGGTAAGGAAAGTGGCTATTGGTTGTCCTAAAAGTAGGAGGCGTAAACATCTGCTCCTGACTGCAGATGGGATGGACTGCTGTGTAAGGACTGGGCCCAACTGTGAGTGCAATGCTCACAGAAAAAAGTAAAGCTGAGTAAAAATATATATATTTTTAAAATTATGCTTATGCATGCTTATCATGGCTGTCGCCTATCGTGTTGACTTGAAGTGAAGTTTGTACACGTCCTCAGAAATTAACACTACACATTTGCAAGCTGCAATATGTGAGCGACCAGTAGGGGCAGATGAAAGGTCACAGTGTCGACTAAAATCACTAAAAATTACATTTCAAAGAGTTTAATGACAGATATGATTAGGGATGGGAACTGAAAAAATTTTATTGATGTCAATTCTGGCTATTGATCCAGTTCTTTATTGAGTCCCTTATCAATTTCTGATAAAAAAATTTTAAAAAGAAGAAACAAGTATCTACGACACAGATTTATGTTTTCAAAAATTTCTCTGTCAATTTCATACCTAAACTCTGAGTTTAGAATCTTTTTTAACACCACACAATGTAAAGAAAATTAATCAGATAAATAATTTCTTCAAACTGATCTGTATGCCAAAACTACAGATCTCCTCTGAAAAGGGTAAACAATCCAACACTTAATATAAAAGCTCTGTAGATGTTTACATGGAGTCAGCTAAGAATGCAATAATACAAACACTAAATTAAGTGTTGTGACCAGAATTTCTATGATTTTTAGCCTGCCCCCCTCCCTCTACCACATTTATTCATTTAATCACCTCACTAAATGAACTTTTGTTTTTAAAATCAGACAATCAACCAAGGCTTTTAAGTTTACCTGCAGGTTGACTATGTAAATAAATAATAAAACAAGTTTTAATATTTAGTATGAACAGAAGAAATATTATATGTTCTACCTATTTCGGCTACAGGTGGTCATTTTGACCACACGTGTTTTTAATTTCTACTTTTAGATTCCTGACATTGTGGATCAGATTTTGTGGAAGTATAGTGTAGGGTATGCAGAGATGGATACAACATACTGGACCTTGTAGGACTTAACGTCCACATAATCAAAAAGTGCACCGAAACACACACAAGTCAAAGGGGTTTTTGAAAGGAATCTTGCCTTCTCTTTGTGCCATAGCGCACTAAGCAGCATGTGCACTTGGAAAGAAGGCAATAATATTTATACTTCAATGCCAATCTACACTATTTACTAGGAGGCTAAAACAACTATTTAAAAGTCTCAGACAGAGTCCCAGCCAGATCAGATCAGGCCTGCCAGACCCAGAGGCTTTTCCTCACGTGTTGCCGGCTTCTGAGTTTTTTCCAAGCTTTGTGCTGCAGCCACTTTTAGACTTCATAGAAAAAAAACTAAATTTCTCTCTGCTCGCTGAATTGCACATGGCCCAATGCGCACTAAAAATGCACATCGCAATACATCCCCCACCCATAACTGTTTCACCATTAGAGCTTGTGCCACTGTCATGTACCACGCCTCTTCCACCAACAAACACGTATATGTCTGTTTATTTGTAGTCAGTGTGATTTTAACAGTGATTTGAACAGTAAGCCCAGTGGCGCACGATTCCGGTGCTTTGGAAAATTTAGAGCCAGTTCCTGTGTGGAACCGGGTTTCGACCCCCCCCGTTATGATCCGATTTAGTACCACATATGAAAGTGTTTGCTAACAGTCTGAGTTTAAGGTTTTTGTAATAAGTTACAGTGGGCGTCATCTTCCGAAAACACAAGCCAGATTTTCCCAAGATAACGAGGTAAATTCAATCAGCACATCAAAATAAGCTCTGATTTTGAAAAAATGCCATCAAAGTCTATGAAATGAAAAACAAAGAAAAAAAAGATTTGATTAACCCCATGGAGAAATTAAAAAATAATTCCAGTAATGGCTGCTCTCAGCTTCCGTAGGTAAAAGATGATGACATAAAATCTTATCTATCTTAGAACTAGATAATAGATTAATACTATTTACATGACTAGACATTATTAAGTCAACTGAAATGATTATTTTTAATTATGGAAACACTGCAATATGAACAAACTGTTGATAAAAAAAACACTTCTGTTGAACTTTTAAAGCAGTCAGAATGAATTATTTTCACAATAAACCTTCTTACCTCCTTAAATTGTCTCTAGCATTAAGAATCAACTTAAACATTTATATGCCAGCTCTTAAAATTCGTCGCTCTTTGCCTAGATAAAAATTTGATTGCCAAATTGTATTAAGGTTGACAGGTAACACTAGTCCTTTTAATCTCAAATAGATTTAATGATGCTTTTCTAAGTTTAGCCTCATGGTGTTGAAGCTTCATTATTTTTCCTTTTGGTGTCTCAATGTGAGGTTGGACTTGTAGGGTGAGAAGATACTCATGGCCTTATGAAGAGCAGCCTTCTAGGACTCAAATGATTCGCATGGATGCGGCAGAAAGATAAATTAAACATCTCTTTGATCATAGCCGGTGATGGAGTGATGCAGTGACAGGAAGACAAGGGAAGAAAAAGGGATAAATGAGAAAAGAACAGAAGAAGAGGAGGGAAGCCTTGATGGCTGGGGCTTGCATTCTCTGACTTTGATAGCCCCCTCCTCGGCTGTGAGTGACGGAAATTAACATGTCACTTACAATCTGTGCTCCGATCCATCTTCCTTTACAACACACAGCATGCGTGTGTGTGCAACTTCAGGCAACGATGTCTGTCACTAAAGGCGTCCAACTGGCTTCTTATAAATTGCTGAGTTCAGTGACTTGAAACGGCAACTTTATCACAGCAGCCGCTCCTGATGCATCCGTGTCCAATGGAACATCAGATGTGGATTCTTTTAGAATAATTTCCGAAGTGTGTGAGTCCCTAACATGTGTAAAGGCAATTGGGGAGACAAGAAGGTCTTCGGATAAGACGAAACACCTGTCAAAAACACTGGTTCTCTTCTATGTCCTCAATTTAGAAAGCTAAAAATTGAGATTTAGGGGTCACAGGAGCAGATAGAGTGGGCCAAACACATGCAACGGTGCATCATGGGAAATCATGTCACATTTCAACCGGGACACGCAAGATTAAAATTCTTTCTCTCACTGAACTTCAGAGCCCAAACACTTCTGACAAATGATTCAGTGCTGCCCATGAACCCAATTTCAATTATTTACACTACGAATATTAAAACATTTAAACTGGCCTTAGCATATTAATAGGGCCCGATGGTCATGAATGTAATATTCATGTCTATCTTAACGTGGACGTCTCAATTAAAATGGAACGTGTTCAGCCGTGCAATTGATGCTCCAGATCTCTTTATGTAAATGAACGAACTAAGAGGAGAAAGGAAAGCAGGGACAAGGGTAAGAGCCAAAATTTGGTGATACACCTCAACAGTGGTAAGCAGAGAAATGTTCAGAAGGGCAGAAGAGCCACATTGTACTTTTGCAGGGTTTTGATGCATGTTTTCTAAACGTACCTCAACACAGCATGCTTACTACTCTGAAGTAATATGTGCACGCACAAGTCTCCTGCTTTTGTTCTTATTAGCTTATCACATATAGTTGTTGAGCTATTTTACAAATCCTTCAAGTCAAAACTATCACAGCTTCTTTAAGGTGAATTAAACAGATTTTTTAAGGGTCCTTTCACAAGTATATTTTGAGTGCTAAATTCTCTGGAAGATAGAAAAATGTTCTTTTCTAGAATTTGTCCATACTGTATTTAGCATTTTATTTTTTGTTCCAGTTTACAGCAGTTTCCCAGGCTCTGTCCATAATAAACATACCCACATCATGATGCTACCACCACCATGGTTTGCTTTGGGGAAGGCATTCTCACGGCTTCGGGTTTGCACCAAATGTGGTCTTTTAGGCCTTTTCCTACACCTAATAGTTAACTAGACTTGCTATGATTGAGGACTTGTTTCAGTGGGCGTTGCAACATTCAGCCGTCCCAGTTTGCTTTCACATGCACAACTTGCGTTTCCACCGCATAAGCTGTAGTCCGCTTCCTGCATTTGATTAACTTAAGCAAACCGCAGACCAGTTTGCTTCTTAGATCTGCATCAAAATTTGGTTGTGCATTCACACCTCTCAAAACAAACTACACTTTCAAAACAACCTGATTTGACTTTGATTGAGAACTTGTGTTTATGCATGCTTAAACACACGTTTCATTTTGTGCTTAGCTTTGTGCTGGACTCCTTAAAGACACACTGCAGAGCTTTTGCAGATTTTCTCAGTGACGTGCCCCCTAATGAAGGTTAATTCAGAATCCATCTAGCATCCTACCTGTAACAAAGACAATTTATCTTGACTCATGTTTTATCTCGTCCTCTCTCCCTTTCTCTCTTTTTTTCTTGTTGTTGTTGTGTTAGGACGTCACGCTCCGTCCTAACAGAAAAAGTTGTATAGAGCGGTTTGTCAGGCTCTGGATGCTGCTGGGCAATGATGGCTCCAGAAATGCACAAAATAGATGTCACATAGAAGTCAGGAAAGTGGAGTTTGAAGGTTGGAAAGTCATGAAGTGCATTTTAAGGTCTACATTTGGCTCAGTCCATGAGTATTGGTTTCTCAGTCTTTTCAAGGCACGTTTGGTTTAATAATAATGTTTTAGGGCTACACAATATAGGAAAACTCATTATTCAATATTGTAAAGACAATATATTAACAATATATATCAGCAAATAATTCAACATATGGTGTTAATCTCAGGTCTGTTAATGAGGAAAGTGGTTCTCATATTTAACACTCTCACACACTCAAGCAGTATATTATATACTAGTGAAACACACAACCTACAAATCCTTATAAAAAATATATAAGGTCTTGCTGCAAATACTGAAGCCCCCCCAGGATCTAAATAAAGTCTGTTCTGTACCTTCTTGCATTCAGTCTCTGTGTTGCATTTCCATTCTAGTCTATTATCCAGGGAAAACCCCAGATATCTGCAGTCCTCCTCAACATCCACTCTCATGCTGGAAAAGTTTGGTTTATTTCTAATCCTCCTAACCTCTACAATGAAATTTTCTGTCTTACTCACATTGAGGAAATGATCATTCTGACTGCCAATGTGCCATAAAATGATCCATCAATTTCCAGTATTCAGCCTTTGGTTCATCACCCAACAACGCAGAGTATTTTTAGAGGTGACAGGACTTTGAGTTGTAACTGAAAGTCCTGCTGCTCCTGTGCAGCTGACCACCTTCTCACATGCAACCTTTGATTGGTAAGAGCTGGTGTGAGATGATGTTTAAAAGAGCTCCAGTTAAAACCCAAAAAGTGAGAAGAAAATGTAGAAAAACATAAAATATATATATGAAAAAAATCCCACTATTTTATCCACATTCCCACCTCGAACAAAGAAAAAAAGAATGATTTTACATAAAATATATTGCATTTTTTTAAACTAGATTTTACTGTTAAATATATGTGGGTTGCGTGGAAGTGCCATACACCTGCAAGCATGCACAAGACATAGAGTTAGTATATAAACATCCACAGAACAATGAGTCAGCTGCAGTTATAATGGTGGCTTTCACATCTTTGTGATGTGATGACAGAGACTTCTGTGTAAAATATTTACCCTTTATGGTGTTGCACCTGCCAGTGCCAACTGCATATACTTCATTTTCATTGACATCAACTTTAGAGATTTTTAAGACCTTGTAAAATTTGCAGAATGGAAAAAAAATAAATAAAAGTTTGTCATCAAGTCTCCCAAAAACACTAACAGTCATTTTGTCAGCAGAGGATTAAAGTGTTCAGAATAAAGCTCTGCTGGTTGCTTTAATTTTCTACCATCAATCATTCTGTGAAGGAACCTGTCACTCTTTTTCAAAGGGTTTATATCTCATTTTGCAGCAAAGCACTTCATAATGTCCACGGTGCCAGAAAATTGTGTCCGTGCTGACTGTAGGCGTCTCCAGCGCAGTTACTAAAAAGAGATTATCTCTGGCAAAGAATTGAGCACAGTTTCTCTATAAAAAGACCACTCCCGTGTTTGCTGTAAAAACCAGAGAATAACTGAATGTAATTCCAGGGATAATATTCCCCGCTCCAGTATAATGATGTTTTCATCAGGTAAGGGATTACAATGGTGCAAGTGATTTGTGTTAACTTACAGGAGATGAATGGAGCAGGCAGGCAGTGTTGAGCATATTAAATTTTCTGTCAATGTACCGAGATGGTATTTGCTGCAGGGTTTATGAAAACAGGAGAAAACAGATGTTTACGCTAAAGGATCCTGTCCCCAGGCACAGATTCAAGATGCACAATGGGAGCAAAACAAGTGCTCAAACTATTACTTTTGCCAACTCACTCTGGGCTTATTTTTCCTAAGAACAAGAGGAAAAGTCAAACCTTACAATTAATCTTGGATAAATTTGATGTTTTATCACAAACAAGGCAATGCACTGTCACGCTTTATTTGTTGAAGATCTGTGATTCACTATGCATGCACATTTGTGTGTCTCTAACAGGCATCCATTGATACCATTGGGGTAAGTCCATGAATGATTGAATGCTTCTGCAGAAGACTGAGCATCTATACCTGCATTTTATTTTCTCTTTTCATTTTCTCCATTCTCATCTCAACACTTTCGTTTCTGCAGGACTCCTCTCCCTGTCTGCTTTCTCTTTTCCTCTGCCTTCTCTTAACACATGACTGAATCTCTCACTTTCTCCTCATTTTTCCCCTCACACAGCTTGTTAGCCAGAGAAATGACCTACTAGGGATAAAAAAGAAATGATAATTACAACAAAAGTAGTGCAACCTCTCAGTGGTTTGAAATAATAATAAGAAAAGTACAATAGGAATAAAAAGTGCTGTGCAAGTTAAAAATGTTAAAAGATAACAGACACTGAAACTTGCAACAGAATAACAGAGCTGAGCATCAGTCCCTCATTTAAATGCTGAAGGGAAAATCAAATCTTGGATGTGTTGGGTTCAGGTTTGTACTTTTAGGTAGAAGTGTTTTGCAGCCTGACAGCTAATGACATTCATTATGACACCAGCCCACTCATCGACCCTTTATAGGTGCACCTGTTCATTTGCTTGTTAACACAAATTGCTAATCAACTAATCACAAATCAGTGCATTTAGGCTTGTAGACATGGTCAGGACAACTTGTTGAAGTTTAAAATGAGCATCAGAATGAAAAAGAAAGGGGATCGGAGTTGTTGGTGCCAGATTGGCTGAGCATGGTCAGAAAACGAGAACAAATCCAATGATCAGCAGATGTCTGAACAAAAATACTTTGTTGAGGTCAGAGGAAAATGGGCAAAAGCTAACCCTCTGAAACCTCTTTTCTTCAAATGTATGTAAGTCTGTTTAACTGAACTTTTAAAAAAGCTTGAGTGACTGTACCAGTGACATCGGTTATAAGAGCATCAGCACCACTGCGTCATAGTAACAGCTCCCTGAACCTGAAGACAACAATCTGAAGTAAAGTCAAGGATTCAGATCAAAACACATAAGAGCATCATTCAAAATTTAATTTTAAGGTGGTGATTAAGAACAAGTGTTTTCAGAATGTGGCATATTAGAAAAGCAGAGTCTTACTTTCCTCTCATTCCTCCCACACAATGGGATTCACAGCACTCGTTTCAGCTAATTTCACAGTTGCACCTCAACAGAAATGCTAACGCTTCTGTATATGCTGCGTAAAGGCAAAATGTGTGTGTGTGTTTCAGCACTCACATAGCCTGTGGTGGTACATGGCAAGCATGTGAGAGTTTGACTTGGTCTGCCCACTCAGCGCAGCAGGGTAGCTTGTCAGAGAGACTAGGAGCGGGAACAAGTTGTTTAATTTGTTAAAAAGACACAGTTCTGAGCTTTAATTATTTTTTTGTGAGTCAAACTTCTGCAGATACATGCCATTTAATCTTCAATTGTGCACAAACTATAATGTTGTGTCATGGGAAAGCACACCTGGAGTCATATCAGCATGGCTGATAAATGGCTGGATAAATGGCTTTGCGAGATGACACATATTGGAGTTGAAGTCGACTTAAAAAACAAAAAAACAAACAAACAAAAAAACAGAGTGTACGACCACAGATACAGTACATTGTTGGACACTCTTTATTCTTCTTTCCATTTTTGGTTTGAAAACCAAATTGGGAAAACAATAACGATTATCCGGCTTTCCATTTTTTTTGGTTTATTAATCAAAAATAGAAAAAAAAAGTGTTTTTTCCCCACTTTTTTCTTTTTTTTTTTCTTATTTGAAAGAAAAAACAAACCACCTACCTGAACATACACGGAATCGTATCGATTGCTGGCTCATAAATCATAATGGCAACATTTTACTTGCAAACACTGAGCTAGTTATCCACCATCCTCTAACTGACTTTGCCTGAGACAGTGCTGCTCTTCTCTCCATTTAAAAAAAAAAAAAAAAGGTCAGGCCTTTCATTTTCCATTAATTAAATGACCTCAGATAAATAAATTAGTGCCCAATTAATCAAAGCACTCCTCAAAATATGTTTGACAAATCGGGGGGGTTGTTTACAACCTGTCCAGGAAGAGAAAAGGTCAGTTGTGGTGCACTGTTCATCATCCTGCCCTTGCTGTGGCCTTGGTTCCACCTGTGTGGTGAACTGTCTTCACCCCCACACCCCACTCCAGAGAGGCAGATTGGAGACATATTGGCCCTCAGCATGACTTATGTAACACACAGGAGGCTCCAGCATGCACACACACTTACACACACAAACATCTACAAAGAAATTCAAAGAAAGAAAAGAAAACAGGAGCTAATGGTGTGTACGTTGCAAATGCATGTGTGTGCCTGCGCATGCATGTGTAAGTGTGCATGTGCAAGAGAGATCTGTTTAATGTTGTAATTGTTGGTGAGCAGAGAGTGCAGCGAGGGTCTCAGCAGACAACGCAAGAAGGATTAGAAGACTGCCAGAGCTGTGATCTGCACACAGTGTTATACTAGACACTGTCGTCCCTCCAGTGACACACACGCACACACACACACACAAATGTGCTCTCACTCAGCAGTGGGGCCCAATTGGGTTTAGTTTGATTATAAGTATCCAAGCATCCTGTGAAATCTGGACAAAGACACTTTGGCATCACAGGGCCCATCTGTGGGACAGAGAGTGGGGACATCTGTCCATTTGACACACACACACCCACACGCACACACACACACACACACACACACACACACACACACATAGTGAGATTCATTAAGGAAACAGTGAGAAGACACCAAGAAACGCCAGTGAGGAGTGTTTTCCTGGTCTCTCTCTTTCTGTGCATGTATGTGAGTGCAAGTTGTGCCTGGTGTGTGTGCTCTACTGTTCAGATTTCTCATTTAGAAGCACTAATACACACAAAACTGATGACACAGACATTCCAAGGTTGTGCTATTTGTATACCAGTATCTTAACAGTGATGAACCTCACCTTTAAACATGCTTTACTTGTAAAATATTCTGTAATTTTTTGCAGAATATATTTAACATTTATCATTTTTGCAATATTAATTACATTATTATTACATTACTGCATTAATAGCTGAGAAAGGAAACTTGTGTCACTACATATAAAATCCCCTACACTGGTTATCAAGTCAGCCAGCATTTACCTTTAAAAGCACTGGCTGCTTAATCTCATTACATAGTCTGTTTTCATTATGTATAATTTGTGTCATGGTTTATGGTTTCTGTTCTGACTTCATGTCTTAGTTTTGGTCATGTTTGGTTTTTGGTGTTCAGGGCTTAGTGTAGTGTTTCTTTGGTTTCTGTTCATTAGTGCACCTTGTCTAATTGCTCATTCACATCACCTGCGTTTAATTAGTCAGTGTATTTAAGTCCTGGGTTTTCAATTACTCCTCATTGGATCCTTATGGTTTCTTCACTGTAATATGTGGCTCCCCGTTCCTGAGTTTTTGGGAAATAAACCCTGTTACCAGCACATTTCTGCCTCCTGTCTGAACTGCCTGCATTTGGGTCTTCACCTCCGCCGCTACACATAACAGTCTGATGCTTTGCAAGATTACAACAGAAATTACAGATGAAATATCATCCTTTAAAGCACTTTATTAATGATTGCATTGTAAAATAAACAAAATCAAGCATGTGGGCCTCAGTGCAAACAGTGTAACGATCTTGCAGAAAGATGGCAACTCAGTTATAACAGTTCTTTCACCGACATGTTAAATTTCCCTCTGAGGAGCAACTTTAGCCTAGTTGATAACTAGCCATTGTTGTTTTCAGGCTGTATCTCTAGTAGATTCACCAGTGTTGTAGAACTTAGCTTAGCCTGTAGATGTTTCACAATATTAATTACACCACTTATGTCCCATTTACTCAAAAACTTAAGATATGTGAACTTCCATGACATAAACGCTGTCCTCTCTGCTGTCTAGTTGAGTGAATCTCACAAGAGTCGGGGCAAGTTGGGATTTTCTTTTTCTCTCTTTCTTTCTGTTTTGGATGTTAGCCAAACACACAGGCTGATTCTGTTCAATTTCAACAGTAATAAAATGAGTATATTCGAGAAAACAGCTGGTAACTGAGTACTTAAACTGGCAAACTAGCCAGCAATCTAGTAACTAGCATGACCAGGTGTATGCTAGTTAGCCCCTTTTTTAATACATCTGACATTAGCTCCATCTAACTACAGTATTGCATGTTTTTTTAGGGGTTTAGTTGGTTCCCTGCTTTAGCGTACCCAATTCAAATGAAGCAGATCTCAACACGTTCTGTACAAGCCTTTTATTGAGTCATTAATTTGAGCTAGGTAGGAAAATATGTAGAACCTGCAGGGCAGTGGAGACGGTTTATATATCTGACAGGGAACTATTCTCCAGCAAGAAGTGTCCAAAGTTTGGAAGTGTTAATAAATTTCATGATTATTTTTATTATTAAATTGAATACGGTTAATCTGAATCTGTATTTTGCCAGATCCTGTTCACACTGCACTGTATTATTCTTACAGCTGGAAAGTTCTTTGATAGATAGACAGTATAAGCTATATATGCAGATTTTGTGCAGAGACACACCTCTGGCAGGTCTCAGTCTCCCTGATGTTCCCTATTTTTAATAAGAATCTATCATCGGTTTAAAGGAGGAAAGAGTCTGAGAGGCAGGCGGAGCAAAACTTCAAGGATGAGAAATGACAAAGAAAAATGTAAGTAGAGAAAGGAAGACAAATAGAAGGAAAAGTGGGATATCGACCAGCATACAGAGAGGGAATAAACACAGACATGAACAGTTAATTCTCCTGTTCCTGCTCTCCTCTGCTTTTCTGACAGCCCTCCTCCTCCTCCTCTCCTTTTCTCTCTCACCGTCTGTTTTTGTCTCCAATCAAATTTGATGTCAGCAGAGCAAAAACTGATTCTAGTCGTCCTAAAAAAGACAGATTCGTGTCAGTTCAGATGAGCCGGACCAACAGGGAATCTGATCGAGCTGTTTGTTGATTTAGAGTTAAACTGCAGGCTGTGATAAAACCTTCCACTGAAGGCACACACATACACTTAATGAAATATCAGAACGGATTTTGTGTTTTTAAGGCTGGTGTTTCATCGTACTTCAGTCCGATCAGTCAGATTTCAGCTGTAATTTAGAATAAAAGATTTGGGTTTGTCTGCAGCTAAAAAAAAATGTTTTAGCTCATAAGGCAGGGAGGCAAAGTGTGATCATTTCCCCCTAAATGTCTTTTAATCAAACATTTTCAGGACAGTTTTTTCATTCATCCATTCACTTGTATTTAATGATTTATCAGTTGTCTCAAATTCAATTGTCCTTTTGTTGACGTATAGTACAATTCAAAGCACAAAATTCCTGAGCAAAATCCTTATTTTAATCTATATCACAAATAAAGCAGAAAATCAAGTTATGATTAGAAAACTGACAGTAACAAACTGTTTTGAGACCTGCCTATGAATGAACGAATGATGAATTCAACAAGCCAAAAAGTGTCTGTCTGTGTCATAAATCTTTTCTTACTACCACAATTTCTATTTCATGCATTTTCTAAATGAGCAATGTTCCATTTCGCTGTGCAATGCAAAGCACTAAACCAAACTGCATGAATTACTGTAAATGGTACCAGAAACATGACAAATGCCAGGAGAAAACAATTTCAACATGTGCAGTGCGGGTTACAGCTGTCTCCTTGCTGTCACAAAACAAGACGGTGACAAGCAGAGGCCATAGAAAATACTTCCTTGTGGTCCCTAAAGCAAGCAGTTCTAAACAATTCCTCAAACTTGGACTCTACCCTACTCCCCACCCACAAACATACGTACGCCGCTCAACAACACCAGCAATCTGCTGGGCTCAGCGGCAGGAGGGAGCTGGGTTGTGACAAATCAGCTGAGACCCTGACAGTCAACTTCATGCCCGGCGATAATGAGCTCCCGCCGGAGACTACTCTCAGCTGGAGGGAATGGCGACATGGAAAAACGTAAATGAGCTTAAAAAGAGAAGGAAAAAAAAGAACCAAATAAATTTTAAGTTATCTTCTTTGTAAGAAGGATGTTGTAAAATAAGAATAGGAATGGGGGGGGGGGGGGGGGGGGCACACAGATGGGCAAACAAACACAACATGGAAAGCAGGATGAGCACAGGAGACTCTGTGAAGGCCCAGAGAGTATGTTGAATGTGCATGGGGATTAGGAATTGCTGGATTCGAGCACATGGTTTCCAACACTGCCTAAGCCTTCTTCAGTGTAGGAGGAGGAGGAGGCTGCAGCATGATGTGTTCAGCTGGAGCTGGATGAGTTGATGTGTGCATTGGAAATTTATAGGGAAAAAAGGTCTAATACAAGCCTGTGTGGGGTAGCTGGGAGCAGAATGAAATAGTTGCTTTTTCAAACCTCATGAACCAAGCCAAAAAACAAACTGCCATTAAATTGGACCAGTTTAGGTGGAAAATCACCCTTAATTAACCTGGTCTGCTGAAATCTTCAACAAAAACATACTTTTAATCTATGTTTGAGATAAGATTGACCTCTCTTTTGCCTTAGGTGTTCTGATGCTAAGACCTGACAAGTAAGGGATCTAGCAGCCCCTCCAATGCGATCTTTACTCCCTCACATGATGTCATGTTTTAAACATGTCGCCAAGTTCAGGTGCTTTGCTGTTTTGGGACAAACTGCTGGTATTTCATGTTGGTTTCTGTGGTAAAATCAGATTTTTTTTCTTCTTCTTTTTTACATAAAAAAACTGTTTTAATTACAATTTTCCTTTGGGGAAAGGCAAAGTCAAGTTTATTTATGAAGAACATTTAAACCAATTGCACATTGACCAAAGTGCTACACAAAATAAAAAACTATTCAAGTAGAAAAATGTTGACAAAAAAAAAATGAGTAAAATGTGGAAATAAAAACATAAAAATGAACTCTTAAAAGGAATAAAAACATGTTTTTAGATGAGACTTAAACATTTGAAGCAATGATTGTTTCTATAATTTTGAGCCTAAAACATAAAAAGTTTATAAAAATGAATTTAATTAACTTCTATGTGGTTTTATCTTCTCACAACATTCTTATTGGGGGTGTTTGTGTTCAAGCAGGAAGACAACTTCAATTTTACTACAACAGGTCAGAGTCAAACATGCTCAAACCTGTGGAGGGTTTTTTTGGGGTAAAAGAACACTAAAGAAAAAACTTTTCAAACAATATAGACAATTAAAAAAGCATTATTTTGTAAGGTGGAGATTAGGGTAGAGCTGAGTTCTCAAAATGATGGTAGGACACCAGGAGGCAGCTGGATTTGGAACAACACACTTCTAATAATTAAGAAATGAAGAAAAACAAAGCGTTTTGAGAGAGAAACTCTAGGAAAACAAAACTTAAAACTAATGAAGAAGAAAAAAAACACAGCCTAGTAGTGGGAACATAACTGTTTTGGGACAACGTGAAAAAAAAAACAAACGATAAAGATCTGGCACTGAGCAAAGAAATTTAAGGAGAATATTGAGGGGACAAATGACAATCTGACCAGTGTTGTGTTTGAAATAGTCACTTGTTAATTCACTTCAGTGTTAACTACCTGTCACTGGACTCAATAGCAGAGAGCTGCTGCATTTTAGACACCATTTAAATGAAATGTTGCTTTATACTTATGTTCTGTTTATTCACAGTTATTTGACACATAAACAAATGCTGGCAGGTCACAGTAACGGATGGTACAATGTGATTCTTTAATTTTTAAATTTTTTTTATGGAAAACATACTTAATCTCTCCGTGTAACACTATCATGAAACTGACTGATAAATTGTGTACGTCTATTCTTTTCATAATCGCACTATTAACCTACACGATAATTAGCATAAGCGCAAAATAGATTATTATTATTTTATTTAACTGTAGGTTTTTTTAATGATGAAGTTTACAAATATTTAAGACGCAAGCTGCATTACAACATACCCTTTGCTCACCAAACACTTTCAGCAGATAAAAAATAACCAAACTGAGCTACAGTCAGTGGTAACTAACAGTACCTAGTGTTAGCTAAAAGTAGCTAACGCTAACTAACAGAAGCTAGTGTTAGCTTACAGTAGGTAACGTTAGTTAACAGTAGCTAGCGTTACCACACTGTGTTAGCTCCTGGATTTAGGTCCAAAAGTGTGATGGTCAATTTTCTAGCTATGTAGTGTTCATCATCTGTACTTTACTGTTTGTGTACCATGTGTAGGACATGTAGCGGACCAAATGAAATGCTACCAACTCTCACGCATTGGCCGTGAGACTCATGCATTTCAGTGGCTTCACACGCTCTCACGCCACACCACCAATTTTACACGCTGAAATATACATCAAGAGCAATGCAGGCTAATCAGGAGGTTCAGGAGGATTCCCAGTGAGCTGCATTACTCCAGGGCCATTGTCCCGGTGAAACAAATAAATAAATAAGTGAATAAGTAAGTAAGTAAGTACGATTTAATCTAAGTTTCTGAGATCCTGAAATATTTATTGCTCCTATACCTACATTTACATAACTAAACTTTCAGGAATCAGGATAGGCAGGAACTACTTCTTCTTCTGCCTGCCATAGGCAAATGCAAAAGACGCAGTGTCTTCGTTCATTCACTGCTCAGTGTTCACTCCACCATGCAGTGATGAGTGGAGATATTTCAGCTTCACAAAGAGCAACAATGCACAGTTTGATATGTGTGTGTTAAGACCATGATCCTCCTTAAACATCTGAGAATTTGTTCTAACACAGAAGCAGAGGTGATGAGGTTGTAATGAAGCGAACTAAAGAGGAGAGGAGAACAGTTGCTGCTAGGGAGGAGACAGATGTTTCTCTGAGTCTGCTTTAGGCAGCTACTATCGGGTACTATTCAGGTACTATCAGAGGGAAATAATGTGTAGTACTGACTGTCACAGTTTTTTAGGGAAGTGGTTTACACCTGCCTGCTGCTAGGTTCAAGTTTTTTTGTGTTTAAACAACAGAAGTTCCCTGCAATCCTCAGGCTATGCTTCCTGTTTTGTTCAAATGTGCAACAATAAATATCAGCCCCTCCGTAAACAGTGTGTGATGTCAGTGAGAATGGTCTATAGAAAATAGATGGATGGATAAATCAGAAAACTGTTCAGCCTGCATCTTGTAAGATACACAGTAGAATAAGTTTACAGTAAGACAGGAGGTACAATACAAAACATGACTCGTGTTTGTTGGTGTATCCTAGCAAATGGCTTATTGCATAACAATCATATATACTGAACCTTTCAGCTCCACTTTAACATTGTAACACCAGTATTGGCAAAGATTAACATCATGAACCACATGGTCCTCAGTTTTAGATACAACAGCAGCAGCAGAGGGTCCATCATCACGTCCAGATGATCACTGAGCTCACTTTACAATCAGTTATCTGCAGCTGGTTAAAACAAAATTATCTCAGTAACACTGACATTAAGTGTTATTCTACTGTATGTTATGCTATAAGCAGGTTAAGATAATCTTGTATCTATCTAGCTTTACACGGGGTTGGTCCTTATAGCTGAGAGTAAAGGTTGTCATATACTCTGCAGGAAAAGTTTGTTCTTGTTCTCGGATGCAAGAAAAAAAGTTTACACTGGCCCTAACCCTTCATCTTCCACAAGAAGCTTCGTCCACAACGGGGCAGGGATTACTGCAGGGGGGTGTTTGTGGTTTCATGTGCAATGAACAGCTGACCTGGTGATTTCATATTTAACTTTGTCCATGGCGGGGCGGGTCTGAGCACGCATCGGTTTCTGTGTCTTTATTTTCCACATGTTGTATTCAGCCCTGTATTCCGGGCTGCACGGTGGTGTGGTGGTTAGCAGCCTCACGGCAAGAAGGTCGCCGGTTCGAGCCCCGGCTGGGGGGAGATTCGAACCTGGGGGGTGGTGACCTTTCTGTGTGGAGTTTGCATGTTCTCCCCGTGTATGCGTGGGTTCTCTCCGGGTTCTCCGGCTTCCTCCCACCATCCAAAGACATGCATGATAGGTTAGCTGGTTATTTTAAATTCTCCCTAGAAGAGAGTGTGCGTGTGAATGGTTGTTTGTCTGTCTGTGTTGGCCCTGCGACAGACTGGTACCCTGCCTCTCACCTGTTAAAATGCTGGGATAGGCTCCAGCTCACCTGTGACTCGTAATGGAATAAGTGGTCAAGATAATGAATGAATGTTGTATTCATTGTCAATCAGCTGTTAATGAAGGCCTCAAAAAAGGCCAAAAGCCAGTCCGACAAGGCACACAGATTATAGAGAAATTATTATTGTGCAATTCCCTATTATCTGTCTTGGTGTCATTTCCTTTGTGTAATTGAGTTGTTCCCTGTTTTATTTTCAAGTTTCTGTTGATACTTTTAAAAAACTATTTGTAAACCTTTTTTTTCTTTTACATTGTATTGTAGCTCATGAGTGCTGTATTTAACGATTAAAGCTGCACAAAATGAGACACAATGAATCTTATGTCTTGTTGCCGTGTATGCGGCACAATTTTGGTTGGTTCCACCAAATCTCACTCCAGGGGTTATTGAAAAGTTGGCAGTCCTGTGTTAAAGGTAAAATTTCAAACAGCACAGTTTTTGCACAAAGTTGCAATGAGAGTTTGGATGGGGTTTAAAAGAGGTGGTTAAGGCCTCTAATTGGAGGCAGATTTCACAGTGATGTTTCTGTTGATGCTAGCATGTGGGGAAGTAGTGATAGGATTTATAGCAGGAAAACAAGTGAAAAATATTAGGTTGTGTGAAAGAAAAGATATGATGAAGAGACAGAGGGATAGGGCAGTGGAATATGATGATGAAAAGATAATGATAACAGCACAAACAATGGAAGGAATGAAATATGTCATGCAAGGATATTTCACTAAAGTCTAATTTTGTCTGTAAAAGCAATCCCCCCCCCCTCCACCCACCACAACCTACCCCTCTCCCCTCTTCTCAGACTGATAGTTGCCTTGGCAACAGTGGCAAATCTTCCTTTTCTCAAACAGATGTCCCATTTAGTTGGAAATTGGAATGTGTAAAAAAAAAAAAAAAAAAAAACCCATGAGATGCAAATTATTTCAAAGTTCTCCGGTGGTGAGTAAGAATGGATGGGAGGGGGAGTGGAAGAGACATAGAGAGAAAAGGAAAACAGGGAAAAAAGAGAGTTCCCCCACCCTTTTCTTTTTGCTAATTTCCTCTCCCCCATTTGTGTGCTTTTCGTATGTGAATCATGGAGATTAGCCAGATCATCCAAGCCAGTGGCTCATTCACAGGAAGTGGAGGATCTGATGGTGGGCAGTAAGGTGGAAGGTAAGGCAGCAGGGTGACTCCATTGCCTGCATCCGGGATGGGGTAGGGGTAAGTGATGCTAGTTTGGAGATGCCCTGCAGAAAAAGCTCAAGCCTGTCATTTTCTCTGCATACTGAAAAAAATATATATCCTTAATTTTTAATACAAAAACTGTTTGTTTTCCTCTTTATTCTTTGCACATAATATTCTACATTGTGCAGATTAATAGGTGACCTTAGGATGTATTTAGTCATAATTGATTATCAATAAATTATTATCTAAAAAGCCTCAGTTAATAAAACTACTTAATATAGTAAGTATTTAAATATTTATTTAATTAGTTAAGTATTTGTAATTTCATTCATTCATTCATTCATTCATATTAATTTCCCCTGTGCTTGAAAAACAGGCAATTTTAATTGTTCCTTTATTCTGTGACACATTAATCTGTCTTTCTATTAATCATTTATCAGTAATGCAGTTGAGACTGAAAGATATGGATATCCATTAAAGATTTTATGTGGTGTCCCTAAATTTTGTGTTGGTGCTCATATGAGAGCCAGTGTGCCGGGCAGAATCAGTAACTTTGGGGTGAAGTTAATATAAAGCATTTCATGTTTCTTAAATGATACTTTTCCCTCCATGATATTAAATATGATTGAGTACATTAAGTGGTATCAGTATCACAGTATCACAAAATTCTAGTGTTGTGAAAAGCCTAATTGCAACTGAAAGAGATTTGGCAGTTTATTGTAAATGTTCTTTGGTCTGGTAAAAATAAAAGTAAAATGTGTGTATTTGTGTGTATAAGTTATTGCTTTACTACTTTACTTTATTGGGACCATCTTTGGCACAATCACTGACCTTGTCTGGACATGTAGTGCTTATGTAAACCAAAGCCTGGTTCCAACGAAGCAGGATTTGCTGTTAGTTCCGGT
Organism: Melanotaenia boesemani; assembly: GCF_017639745.1. NCBI lineage: Eukaryota > Metazoa > Chordata > Actinopteri > Atheriniformes > Melanotaeniidae > Melanotaenia > Melanotaenia boesemani. Next base: position 10,882,889 of record NC_055704.1, read on the forward strand.
AAAGGTTTGTAATTCTACACAATGAATAAAAATGTCCTAACAATGATGGCTGTGCAAGCTTGTGTGTGCATGAGAGAGAGAGAAAGCGAGTGAGGATTTTCAGTGCATGCAGTGTAGAAGCAGAGAGAGGGAGCATGGAGAAACACAAGGATGGAATTACTTTAATTCAGTTTTTCCCTCACACATTGACAAAGCCACATGCCATGGGGAGGAAAGTCATGTGTGAAATGGAGGAAAATGCCCCATAGCATCCCATAACACATAAGCACACACACAAATGCTGACATGCACATCCACCCATGTTAAAGTTTTGCCCCTTGAGGCCATTTAACAGGTAATTTAAAGAGAAATCCCTCCAGGGAAATGACACAGTAAATGTCCTCTCATCTGCTCTTCCTCCCCGCCTAACAGTTTATTCAGCTACTGCAGACTGCCAGCACTTAGGAGGTAGGTAAGATGAAATTGGAGAGAAGCAGGAGGACAGAATAAGGGGGGATGGGGGTACATTTTTTTTCTCTTATTTCTCCACTGCCAATCCCATTAAAGACACATTTCCTAATGTTTATTGTTTGCAGGCTACTTTATTATGGTCTTATGGGGATGAAGGTGTGAGATGGAGAAAGGAAGAGATGGAAGGAAAGAGCGGGGAGAGCGGCAGAAGGGGGAAAAGACCCAAGGGGATGAGAGGAAGAGACGTTCAGTGAATCAGATGTTTGTTTTGTGTGGGCTTTGGTGAGGAAACCCAGAAAGCATGAACTCCAAATCTGTCATTTTTATCTTTTAATGGAGCACACCAGTGGCTGAGCATGTTGTGGAGGAATCATAACAAATTGCGCATACATGACATTACTAAAGACAATACTCAGTGGCTTGCAGGTATAAGAATTTCATCTAAAAAAAGCATCTACAAAAAAAAAGACTGAATTTAAAATAGCAAAATTAAAAACACGAAAAGTGATGGGTGCATATCCACCCAAAGTCAGCACTTCGTTGTGTCATCTTTTACAGAAATTTTAACTGCAAGTTAGAGTATGCCTCTTTGAGCTCGGTACATCTAGCCAGTGGGATTTTTCCTGTTTAAAAATAAAACTGCCAGGTCCGTCACTTTAGATGGTTGTACTGGTGTACAACAATCTTTAAGCCTTGTAACAGATTCCCAGTAAGATTGTGGGCTGGGGTTTGATTGGGGAACAGTAACATATTTAAACTTTACCCCTTAGACCACTCAAGTGCTGTTTTAGAAGTATGCTTACGTCGTTGGCCTGCTGGGAGGTCAGTCGGCCAGGCTTTAATCTACAATTTCACTGTATTTATCACCCTTAATCTTTCCCAAATTATAACCAATTTCCCAGTCCCCTCTGATGAAAATGATCACCACGCCATCATGCTGCCACCACCGTGCTTCACTATGAAGATTTTGTTTTGGGGTAATGTGAAGTCATAACCTTTTCTTTGATAAAAGTTCAGTTTTTAGTCTCATCTGACCATGACTTTCTTCCATATGTTTGGAGCGTCTCCAAATTTGCCATTTTTCTTTTCTTTTCCCTTCCCACAAAGCAATAGTTTTTCTCTGGCCACTTTTCCGTAAAGCCCAGAAGGTATGACTTGTAGTGGTCCTAGAGACAGTTACATTTTTTTCCGATGTGGAGCTTTCCCCCTCCCTCAAGATTACCTTTAGTCTCTTTGTTGCCTCTCTGTATATCTTAAGCTACATTGTTTTTTTTTTTTATTTTACTTTAACCATTTGGACAGTTTTTCTGATTTTTTCATGAAATCTTCCAGAGAATCACTTTAATTTACAGGCTGTAAAGAAAACACTTTTAACCACTGTAGATTGGTTGTGGTTGTAGTTCATTGCATTGCATCTTAGGCTGGAGTCACATGTACCCTTTTAAACTCCAACGTGTAATAAACACAAATTGTTGTCAATGGACTAAAATGCACCAAGGACTCAGTCTCTTTGTCCTCTCCATTATGCAAAAGTCTTTGTCTGAAGTTTTTCTTGAACAGAGGGAGAACAAAGCAAACTCCAAAAGCTCAAGCGAGACGAGCGGTTACTTTACACTGATGCCATCACCACCATCATTAAACTCGTTATCATTAAAGAAAAAGCTTGTTGTGCCGCCATTGCCTCGTCTTTCTACCCCTCCCCCTTTCCTTTACTTTTACAGTAGCCATGAAAACATCCAAGTTAATTAAAACAGGCGAGAGTCCTTTCCATTTCCTGCTCATCAGTGAGGACAAGCCATCAAACACCAAGCACGTAGTCCATTTCTGTCAAATGAGAGCAAAGGAATAGAAGATGGAGGAGGAAAGGAAAGAGGGAGGAGGAGGAAGGAGGAAGAAAAACGATCTCTCTTCATCTCTTTAGTTTTTGATGAGCTTTCTTAATTGGGCCACTATAGAAGGAGAAATGAATCCTCAATAATTAAAAAATCTAATTAAGGAGTCTTTTGCATCTCCATCCTTAATTATTCCACGCGGAGCAGCAGGAAGCGATACATTTTTTTGCTGTTTTTCATTTAAAGAAGAAAACGAGGTCTCTGGCTTTCTCTCCCCTGTCACTCGGCACAAATCCCCCGTCAACAAATGGACTACTTTGTCTCTATCCCAGTGTGCGTCCATGAAGCCATCAGTCTTCCCTGCTAATACAGGCCTCCTTAGAGACCGTCATAGTAGACATTTAAATAGATTATTAAAGGAAACCAATGAGTATCTTTCCTCTTGTCTTGTGCACATGACCTTTCATCTTTTCCTCATCTTCAGTGTTTTGCAATCCTGAGTGAAACCTTTTGCCCTGGGTACAAGAGTAAAAACTTGGAGGAAAACATCAAGAACAGCTTTTCTCTGTCAGAGAAATGTCTTCACCCTAAAAAAAAAAAAACACACGTAGGATTTGGAGTCAAGTCTTTAACCCCATTAGTTTCAAAATTATAATGGCTGCCCCCTAAAATTCAATTATTCAAAGCATCTGTCAGCAAGCCCCAAGCCAAATGGGTACCCATCAAGGCTTTACACATCAGCTGTTGCCTGGAAAAAGGATGGGTGTGGGCTTTTCATTATTGCTTCACATTAAAAACAACAAAAACTCAACAATCAACACATCAAACTGACATGTGTATCAAAGCCTGATTTATTTTATTGTCCAGCTTCAAATGATAAATGTCCAAATAAATATTCAAAACTAAATAAAAGTAATAAGAAACTTTTTTTTTTACATCAGGATGTCATTATTGAACAAAAACTAAAGCAAAATGCAAAAGCAGTGTGTGAAAAAGAAAAGTTTTGATTGATTCAATACAGCTTGTTGTTATTAATTTTTAATGTAACATTAACAGTCTCTCATATGGTTGTAGAAGAATTTTGACTCTCTTCTTTAAAGTGTTGCTTCAGTTCTTTGAGGTTTGCAGCATTCATTTATCCACAGCTCTCCTCAGGACAACAGAATTTTAATCTGCTTAAGGCGCCGGCTTTGCCTGGTTCATTGCCATACCTTTATTCTTTTCCATTTGAACTTTTTTTGTTGTAGATCTGCTGCTGTTTGGGATCATTATCCTGTTGTATATACATACTTGGATTAAAGATCATGAGATTGAGATCCTGTGGTTGCAAAAAAAGCCCACATCATCAGCCCCCCACCACCGTGCTTCTTCTGATAGGGACTGTTTAGGTTTCATCAACATAGTGCTGTTGAGGGAAGTTTGGTGATAATACTGTTTAATTCATTTTATTTACAAAAAAAAAAAAAAAAAAAGCCTATCTAGGGACACCAACTGATTGAGCTGAATCTTTTTCATTGCTCCTATTATCTTTGTAGTAAGAAGAGTTTGTTTCTGTCCTTAAATATAACCTATAAGAGCATTCTCCCAGCAACTTCTCTACATGCAGTATAAGTGGGAAATATAACTCATATGAGCATTTCCACTCCCAAATGCCATGTGCCATGGTAAGGAGAAGAAGAGGAAGGATCCAAAGGACAGGAAAGGATGCATGCATTTGTAGTAACTATGATTTTCTAAAACAAACAAAAATATGCTGCAACTCAACTGGCAGAATAAACAAGTTATTAAACCAAAACTCAAGTACCGAAATTCTGGATGGACTAGGAGGAAAGCTCAGAGTAGAAAGACAAACAGGGACAGGATAGAAAAGAATCTGGCAACGAGCAAGGTGTATTTATAGGCCTACTGAGGAACCTAATAACTAGATAAGGAGCAGGTGTGCTGATTAGCAACTTAAAACCAGATGAAACAGGGGATCAGGAAGTAAACACAGAGCACATAAAGGGGGAATTTCTTTAAGGTAAAACAGGAAATACACACCAAAAGAAACACATATCATGGCACTGAGTGAGCCCAGTTTTCTACAGTTTCCTTTTATAGACCACATAGTCTTCTTAAGAAGGAAGGAGTGAAGATGGATATTACATTTACACAAAATGGTTTTAACTTTCACAGTTGAAACCATTCAGCCAATGACACAACACTACAACACTTTACTAAAACACTGGCTGAGTTTAGGCAACAATACCAATTCTTTAGGGTTAGAAAAGAACAGCATGATTATCAGTTTAGTATCACTGACACCATTTTGATACTTCACATTTACAGTA